>NW_028113807.1:0-73059 GCF_964289735.1 Phaethon aethereus | reverse complement strand
TAGTGAATCTACCCACTGTGGGACAAGTACCTCTAGTACTGAAAGCTCAAAAAAAATCTGTATGCATGGGTAGCCACAGATGCCTATGGGAAAGATCATCGAATCCATACTAGATGGATCATCCCATCTTTTTAACCGGTTCGAAATCGAGCCGAGTTGCTTTATCCGATCTCTTGCAGGTGGAATCCTGAGATCAAGAGAAGAAAGGAGAAGAACACTGGGGAAGAAGATTTATCTCATGTTGAGCTGGAGTGTCCTCAAGGGATACTATCTTTTGTAGTTATGATAGTTATTTTTATAGTACTTGTAATTATGTGTTATGATCATAATTAGCTTTATTGTTGAAAACACAACAGCTAAAAATGACATTTTTAACATGTGTTAGAAAGATATGCCTTGGTTTAATATGTTTATATGTCTTATGGCAAATCTATTGCCGGAATCAGGAACATGCCCAAGGTAAAAACAAGCGAACTTTATCAGTCCAAGCCACCCATGGTTTAGAGGATAACTTAGTTTTAAACTTGATAAAGGGGCTTGCAAGTGCCCTCCCTCAATGAATCTAGTATTACTGCTTGTTTACCTTTGCCTAAATCTGTAGAAGATCCCCTTCTGATGGGTATTCTCCCTACGGACATAGCAGGAAGTTTGTTACGACTGTGGAATACCTGGGGTATCATTGAAATGGTGAACCCTTATTCCCCAGACAGAAGGCGAGTTTCTGTACAAATTAATCAGCCATTTAATTTTTCTACCATTGATAGCACAACCTGTACATATTATGAAAAAGGCTTGAACGTAACTTTTACCTGCAATCAGACCATATGGGGAACATCTGATTTGTGACCCTGGGGAAGAGCAACTAACGTCCTACAATATAATCAACCCATAAATACAACGTGGTGTATACAATGGAATAGAGGACAAGATTGTCCCAAGAAAAAGGAAAAAGAAGAAAAATCCCAATAAGGGTTGTGTCTGGTTTGGATCAGACGGACAGGGTTTTACACCATTCAAACCAGGATTTTCTTTTGGCTCAGTATCAAACAAGTCAGCGTTGTGGTCCTGTCAAAATGTAATAAATTGTTCTAACTGGAAACAATACGATTGGGTTAAATATTATTGGCCAGTTTATATTACCTTAAAAATGGGCTGTTTATGTCGAAATCATAGTGTATCATATAAATCAGTGGGTGCAGATTTTGCACCTCGCAATGACTGTCATGTTGCCTCTGGTGATGCTCCGGCTGGTTTGATTTGGGCCTGTAGCGATGGTAATATGTACACTTCTTTATGGGCAGGACTACCTGAACTCCAATGTACTTTGGGTCTCCCGACATTATGTCCCATGTGGAAGCGAACCCCTATTCGACCCCACTGGATAACCTGCATGAAGCGGGCAAAAGTGACACTAGACAGAGAGGTAGAGGGGTGGCAAGACCCAGGGGCCGCCGCCCGCATAGCCTGGGGAATGGAAGGATTCTGGGGATTTGGGAGTGCTACCGTGCCGACGCGATTATGGTTAAGTAGGTTAGCTTATCAAGTAGAAAAACTAGCTAATACTACTGAAACTAGTGTACAGCTGCTTAATCAACAATTGCAAGCTACATCAAAAATGGCTCTTCAAAACCGCATGGCACTAGACTTAATGTTGGTATATCAAAATGGTCTTTGTGGTTATTTGAATCTTTTGGATACTGATTGTTGTATTCATATCCCTAACGTTACACTGGATCTTAATGTCCAACTAGAGAAGATGCGACAAGTAGCGAAGGACACCCATGAGCTCCAAGAATCAATGAGTGTTAGCTGGCTTTCAAAGGTATTTAGTTGGTTTGGATTTGGTGTCACTGGTTGGGTCCAAAGTTTGATACAATCTGCAATGATGTTTATTGTAATTGTAATTATTATAGGTGTAGCAATATCTTGTAAAAAATCAACTATAATGAAAGCTGTTAACATACGAATGGTCCAGCTAACTAATTATACACCCTTGCAGGAAGCTGAGGAAAACTTAATCGATGTCCCTAATTCTGAAATAGCAATTTAAGATCAGATGGACTCACAGGGTGAGGGGATGTGAATATAGCAAATATTATTGATAATTTGTATTGGAATTGAAACAACAAAACCGGAAGGTGGGAAAAATCCGTGACGAGAGTACCCAGACACAAACTACACATGCGCTCTGGGCTGGAGGCGTGGAAATCCGTTTTTCTTGCTGCGTCTTGTTTTGGCACATAAAGTACTGTATTGCCTTGTACTCTTCAGTAGCAACTTGCCATGTAAGTTGCAGTACAAATAAAAGACTATGACTGTACTGCAAGAGGCTGAAGGGAGAAGTGGTAATTAGATGCTAATTACTCACGGGTATATTAGTTAAGAGTTGCAGATTCAGTTCTTAATACTCAGGAAAGTTATCTTTGAGCCTTGCCTCTTTACTGTGTATTTGCTGTGCCTTAGGCACTGAATGGTTTTAGATGGTTTCTAGTCATGAGCTGGTTCACTTGTGGGAGAAGTAATTATCTGTTCAGTTATTGCAAGCCAGCCTGATTATTTGAGATGACATATGCTTATGCCATACGACTAAGATTTCTCAGGCTTTCAAGTTTAGGCCATCATAGGCTTTAGTTGGTCATCAGACTTGCAGGGAAGGTTGCCCTGCATAAGCCGGGGGAGACCGGGGCCCGGGCGAAAAGAAGATTGAGTTTGTGAATAGGGAAATTCTGTTTAAAATACTCTAGTTGTTTTAGCTTGCAGTTTCTCAGAAGTCTCTTGAATAGTGCGTTATTAGTGGCTCTGCTGATTTCTCCTTGCCTTGCAGCTACCCCTACACCAACTGCTTTGTATGAAGGAACTCACTCTGCAAAAGCAGAGTGAATTCATCTTTGATGGATTTCAGCTTGGCTGCTGCCTCCCCGTATAAAACGGTGAGAATTGCTTACATGCTGTTTTTGAGAAGAATGCGCAGTGAGAGATCCCATAAGTGACTGATAATCACAATTATGCAAAATTGCAGTCTATGCTTCTTCCCAAGAGCTTCTGAACAGTCATTTTATCAGATATATCACTGGCGTGCTGCAAAATATCCATTGTAAAATTTAACATCTGTCACCTCTCTTGTCTGCAGACATACAGTGAAATCTTTTCAAAGAACACTTTTGACAGACAGCCTCATGTTAAGAGGCTGACCTGAAGTACACTTTATGTTCGTAGTCCAGTCTTCATTGTCCTCTTCTGGAAAGCTGCTTCTGCTGAGCCATGGATCTGCGTAGGTCCTTCAAAGGGTGGTTTGACTCAGACTGTTTGAAGAATTTCCTACCTTTTTTAATTCTTAATTCTCTGGGTTCTGCTTAGCCAATTCATTTCAATGTTTGAATCTCTTCCTTGACAGACTCATATGGTATCTGTACCATGGTGCTGCTGTGCTAAGAAACAGCCCTTAAGCACTGTTCCTTGCACCATGTATTTGCTGTGCCTTGAATACTGTTTGGAATAGGGAACATGGTTTCTACTCATGACTGGAAACCCATTTATGGAAGAAGTTTGGGGTAGAAGTAGTCTAACATATCATGGTGAGTTACTTTCTGAGTTTGTATGCAGCTGAAAGCTTTTTTTTTTGAGATATGACAGTGTAATACAACTTGGTTTGTTACTGTTTACAGTGGCAAGGATATCAAGGGAGCTGCAGGTAGACTGCATTGCCTCTAGCTGTGGGCCAACCTCTGCGGTACTTTGATGAAACAGGAGACTTTAGTTATATTTATATGGCACTTAGGGACATGGTTTAATGGTGGACTTGGCAGTGTTAGGTTTACAGTTGGACTCGATGATCCTAAGGGTCTTTTCCAACAGAAATTATTCTATGATTTCTGCGTAATATCAATGTTAAGTAATACCCCACCTCCAATGCGCCAGGGTAGCATGGCCATCAGCCTCTGTACTGACCACGAGGACCCCAACCGACAACAACGACCAGCTTCGTATTGCTGAAAACCCGAGACCAACGCAAAAAAGGTACTCTCCCGTCACGACAAAGACATCATCCATGAACTGTATTACCGGAAGAATCGCAAGAGGAGAGGACGAAATGGCCGAAATATACCTAATCGTCACACTTTATTTTGTGGCGTTAATTTTGTTAACTATTGCTGTAATTGTTCTTTTGATATATGTGTGTTTACCTTGTGATTATCATTGTGGATAATCACCTCCTGCTTCTAATCCCCCTGAGCCATAAACAAGTTCTCAAACTCGGCATGGACATGTTTCTGTTATGTAGGATCTGTTAGATTTAGATATATTATAGTTATAAGGAGATGTTGTGAACCAGTTAAAAATAGTTGTAGTTACCGTGTACATGCATTGTCACTTCTACCTTTTCTTTTTCCTTTTTCTCTCCCTTCTGAACTTAACTTCATATCACACCCGTGGACGAGGCTTTCGATCAATGTTTAAGCCACGGGGTGGTGTGGCGGACCAATATGCGGTTTCTGTCTTAAACATTTCACGGTTCCGAGGAACCTACACTTTTTTTTTTTTTTTTTTTTTTTGGTACAACGGCTTGAACATGCCTCGATACGGAGTGGACCCCAGAAAAGACCGAGATGAGGTGCCGTTTCCTGATTGAATCAGCCTGTTGCATATGCATGCAGCCTGTTGTATATGCATGCAGACGGAGATTGTGGGACTTGGACTGTATAAAAAGGACACCATCAGAAGCAAAAAGGGGGGACCCTCACCACCAAGGAGCATCAAGAGGACCAACGGGACGCCACTGGATCCACGGGTGGTGATATCTTCTTTGCTGTCTTTCTCTCTCTCTCTCTTTTTCTCTCTCCTCTATTTGACGAAGTGTAAAAGATGTGCTGTAGGGGACTTGTTTGTTTAGTTGAATTATTTAGTTAGAGTAGTTGCCATTGAGTCATTTATGTAACCTCATGCCTTGCATTTTGTATTATTAAATTGTTAAATTGGTTGGTTGGTGTCGTTTCACCTTAATTCAGTCCAGGGGGATCACGAACTTGGTCGTTGGTCTCACGGGGAAGGAGGTCGTCCTGAACGACTCCTTTCGGGCCGCGACACAGGGAAGGCGATTTAGTGGGGCAGAAGGATTTAGTCCTATTGCAGGCAGAACGAGAGGAAGGCAGGAGGAAACAAGAGGAGTTATTCAGGCTCCCCTTCGGCAGGGAGTAGGGAATAATGGGACAGTGACCGTTAAAGTACGTTTTTCGATAACTGATTTGAGAACCTGGAAAGAGACAGCAGGGACTTATCGGGAAGATCCAGAAAGAGTGGCTAAAGATGTTTGAAACAATAATCAGGACTCAAGATCCTGACTGGATTGTTTTACAAGTAATATTAGACACATTGCTAGATGGTACTGAAAAGAAAATGGTTTTAAATACCGCTCGGAAACCGGTAGAAGGGGCACAAGCTAATAGGGATTTGCAGGGAACGATAGATCAGAATTTTCCTGCCACAGACCCAGGGTGGGATCCCAGCCAGCTGGGACCCCGGGGGCTTTTAACAAGATATCAGAGATGGATACTATTTGGCATAAGGCACGCTATGCCAAAAGCGATTAATTGGACCAAATTATATGAGGTTAAACAAGAACCAAATGAATCCCCATCCGCCTTTATGGAGCGGTTAAAAATTACTGCTAGAAAATACACTAATTTAGATCCTGAAAAAACAGAGGAAGCTGTTCAATTAGCTTCTATTTTTATGGGACAATCGGCCCCAGATATAAGAAAGAAACTTCAGAAATTAGAGGGAGCAGATTCAAGAGATTTGGGAAAGATGTTAGAGGTAGCGTGGACGGTTTTTAATAATAGCGAGAAGGAAAAAGAGACACGACAGGTTCAAAGGGGAAACCTAAGAGAGGGGAGATTAATTGCTGCTTTAACAGGGGCTCCTAGAGGAGCCTATAGAGGAAGGGGTTATTGAGGGATGGGAAGAAGTAGGGGGAAGAGGAAAATCACCTCCCTTTGTGCAACCTCGACTTGCAGAAGATCAGTGCGCAATCTGCAAAGAAAGGGGTCGCTGGAAAAGGGAATGCCCTCAGGCTGGGAACCTGGACCCAGCCCTCCAAACCATTCTGTACTTAATAGTTGTAAAGGAAATTTTAGCCATGAAACTGTAAGCATTGTTGGTGCTACAGGGAAGTGAGAAAATCGGCCCTTTCTGCAGCCCTTAAAATTTAAGTTAGGAAAACAATGGATGACTCACCAGTTTTTATATATGCCCAAGTGCCCGATACCCTTGATGGGATCTATTGAGCAAATTAGATGCACAGATAACCTTTAAGGATGGACAGGTGCAACTACTAATACCTGAATGAAAAGCTGTGGAAGCGAGAATTTTTATGTTACAGGACACACAAAGACCGGAGAAGGAAATTCCTGCAGGGGTAGAAGATGCAGTAACACCCTTGGTATGGGCTAGTGGAATCCCAGGTCGGTCCAAATTGGCAAAACCAGTTAAAATTGTTTTAAAGTCTGGAAGTAAACCGGTAAGACAGAAACAGTATCCTATTAAGTGGGAAGCTAGAAAAGGGTTGGAAGAATTAATAACGAAATTTTTGAATTATGGATTGTTGATAGAGTGTGAATCAGAATATAATACCCCTATATTACCCGTAAAAAAGCAAAATAGCAAGGAATATAGATTAGTTCAAGATTTAAGAGCTGTAAATCAGATTGTTCAAGATATTCACCCAGTAGTAGCTAACCAATATACCTTACTGATGTGATAAATTATTTAGTCCCAAACAGGATTCCAGTTTAAGTTTACAATTTATTAAGCGAATAGAGGCAAGCAAACAGCGCTGGGTGCGCCGGGAGTCTCCGCTCCACCAAGACGCATGCGGTACAGTTCCTGTTCTTGGTTTATATCCTGTCTGCTAATACATATTCATGAATAGGTGTGTCTGCTAATACATATTCATGAATAGGCGTGTCTTCTTCCGCGCATGCCCTCTTCTCCTTCTAGAGTCTTCTCGAATCTTCCTCAGCGTGCCCCCAGGATGACCCCAAACTTTATGCATGCACTTTACAAGTTTCTCTTTACACAATACTATGCGGTCAGTGGTCAAACTGGTTTGAGCTGATATACCAGAAAAGTAGTTTAAGTTTCTCCTGTAAAATACCCCTTTTTATGGTGCAGGAGAAATCCATAAAAGTACAGAAGGTTACACTTCATCACACGAATCAGATGAACATATTTCACAATCCCCCATCTTCTTCTTTATAGTATTGATTTGTGTTTTCATTTCCAATCGAGTACTGCAGATATCTGCATTCCTTGTATAACCGAGTGGATTAATCTAGTAACAATCCCCCACATATCCCCAATACAACTATCCCGATTTTAGTAAGCCAATCACCACCCATAAAATCTCCCCAAAATCCTCCTAGACTGACTCCATTCAAAGTTTGTCTCTCAGGAGGCCATTCGTTATACACCTAGACTCCTAGTCGCTCTCCCCGATTTATGGGTAACAGGAAAAAACTAGGTCTTACTAGTATCCATTGTTGTTTCCAATTACCCTTTCCCATTGTTTTTCCAAACTTGGGGATTACTTATATTGCTCTCCATAGCTTCCCACGGCCATCGTTCACCTTGATTTGTTCCACAACAAACATAACAATTAGTTATATTCAATGACTTAGCAATGTTTTCAGCAAGATTTACAAATCGATTTTTAGCAACTGTGGGAATTTCATGTTTCACTCCTGTTTCTATTTCATGATCTTTTGTTCTTTATATCATAAGTCCCATTTGGTTACTTTTTCCTGTTTCCACTTTTCTAAGTTTACAGGTACAGGCTGTACAATTAGAAAAGGTCCTCAGTTTTTCAGTTTTTGCCTCTAAGTTAGTTCCTACACACTTCTGGGGTAAACCCCAGCTGGATGTTACTTAACTTATCCATCCCCTTCTAGTGGTTACTACACATTGACTACAGTTACTTGCCGTAGTCAGAGTCAAGGAACTCACCCCAAGCAGAGCTAGAAGAGGTCCGGTCAGGGCCATAGTGATCAGCGGTCACAGCCTGAAGGGGTTGCAGCCCTTGACAGACCCTTTTTAAGCCGCAACACCAGTTCCCCTCCGGTCTTGCCCTCTTCCTTCCTTTAAGGGGGTGCTTTCTTAGTACCCAAATTAATTCTTCTAAGGGGGTGGATGTTCCACAGTGGATGCACCTGAAGTCTATATTATTTAAACTATGTTCTTGTCCTCTTCTTGGAGAGATACTGAGAACATTTCGCTCTTACAAATAAACACAACCTTCTACACAAAGGCTTTGCTGATCCTCCCATACACTAGTATATTTGCAAAACTGATCCCTGTTATTAGTCTCCCTGTTCACCAATTCTACAGGAGTAGCCACAATAAAATTCCCACAGCAATTTAGACTTTCTACTCCTTCACTGGACCTTTCACTCGTGACACATGTGTCCATCCTTTTTCAGCAGTTCTCACAGCTGTTTCTGTAATTGCAAATCCTAAAGGTGGTGGTTGGGCCACCATCCCAATCTCTCTTAATTCTTTTAATCTTTTTCCAATGGTACTATGATCCTCAATTACATCGTTCCCCAGAGGCATTCCTTGAAAATAAGGCATGCCATATAACATTTCATATGGCGATAATCCAGTCTCACTGTCCAATGGTAAATATTTCATCCAGGGCATTTGTGTCTCAATCATTAATTTATTCATTCTTTCTACCTTCCCCGAGCTTTGTGGGTGCCACGGAGTGTGGTATTCCCACTGAATACCTAATGATTGACATAATAGTTTTATTATTTTAGAAGTAAAATGTGTGCCCTGGTCAGAATCAATGTACTGGATTATCCCATATCTAGGTATCAAATGTTCCAATAAAATTTTTACCACCATCTGTGCCGTAGCTCGTGCTACAGGGTAAGCTTCTACCCACTGTGTTAAATGATCTACTATTACCAATAAATATTTTTGACCCCAATGTGTTTGCGCATGCAAACGTTCCAATATTTGTCTAGTGTAGGCTTTTGGCAACATTTCTTCCCCATCGGGCAGTGTCCATTTTCCTTGTTCTAATTTAGCTCCTATTTTCTCCAATTTTGTTTGTTCTTCTGGGGTAAACTTCTTCTCTCTTTCCTCTCGTCCTTCTTTGCTAGTGTCCTCCTTTGTTTGTATGACATTAATTTTGGCAACTTTAGTCCTCAAGGCTGCTTCCTGGGCCTCTTTATCTGCTAAGTTATTTCCTCTAGTTCGGTAATCTAATCTCTTTTGGTGTTCCCTCACATGTACCACTGCTATCTCCTTTGGTTCTCTTAACGCCTTTAAAATCTTTACTATTAATTCTTGATGTATTACATTCCTCCCTTGAGTATTAATCAAACCTCTTTCTTCCCAAATTTTTCCAAAAGTGTGGACCACCCCATACGCGTCCTTTTAATAATTCCAGGGCCCTACATAGGGCATACAGCTCACAAGCCTGAGCTGACCATGATGGACTCAGCCTTATTAATTATTGCATATCCCGATTTTCTCTTCCCTTCTACCACTCTGGAGGAGCCATCTATAAACAGCGCTTCTCCATTTTCCAACTCAGCATCTCTTAAATCTGGTCTCACCTTAGTCTGGGTCTCAATTACCTCTAAACAGTTATGTTGTAATACCTCTGATGGTTCTCCAAACAAAAATTGTGCTGGACTCTGAGCAGAAGTCACCCTCAGTTCTAAGTCAGGGGAGTCTATTAGTATTGCTTCATACTTTAGGATTCGGCTGTCCGTTAACCATTTTTCCGCTTTTTGTTGTAAAACATTTCTGACATTGTGTGGGGTATACACCTTTAAAGCAGCACTAAAGGTAATCTTCCTAACTTCTTCTATTAATAATGCTGTAGCAACCAAAGCTTGGAGACAAGCAGGCCATCCTCTGCTTACTGGATCAAGTAACTTAGAACAATACCCCACGGGTTTTTTGATTCCTGCGCAGTCTTGAGTAAGAACTCCATATGCTGTCTGGCTTGATGTAATTTTCAAGCCATGGTCTACAATATCCTAATATTTGCCTAATTTCCTTTTTAGTTTGTGGGGGTCTTAAGGATAGAATCCCAGATACCCTATCAGGATCTAACTTCTTCCTTCCCTTACTCAACCAATGTCCTAAGTATTTTATTTCTTGTTCTACAAACTGTAGCTTTGATCGGGACACCTTTAATCCCTTTTCCCCTAGAATGGTGGCTTTTCGGGTCCCCGCTTCAGTTTCTCCTGCTACTAATAAATTGTTCACATATTGCAATAATTTTACCTCCTTGGGTATTGTGAAATCTTGTAAGATTTTCTCTAAAGTTTGTCCAAATAGATTTGGTGACTCCGTAAACCCTTGTGGTAACACAGTCCATCTTAATTGTTGTTTTCGTCCTCCCACTCAAAGGCAAAATAATCTTTGGATCCCTCATCCAGAGGACAGGCCCAAAAAGCATCCTTCAAATCTATTACACTATACCAAGTATGTTTGGGCAACTATAGGTTTTAATCCTTTTCGACCCTCCATAGGTACAGGGTATTGCTTGATTCTAATTGGGCAATTTGTCCCCTTGACTCTGAATGCTCAAGTTTAACTTCAAAATCAAATCCCTTCCTAATAAATTGTATTCTGCTTCAGGGAGCCGAAGTAAATCATTAAGCAAGATATTTACTTTAAAAGGCTCTCCTTTTGCCCCTACTACTGACATATAGCTCTTCCCTTTTTCTATTCCTTTTGGAAATATTTGAATGGTTAATTTTTCGGCCCCTGTATCCTCTTTATGGGGACCAATTAATAAGGCTGTCCCCGGGGTGTCTGCTCTATTCTTTTTTTTGCTTTTCTCTCCAGACGGAGTCTTATTTTTCTGACTTTCTCTTACTGCTGCTACAAAAATTTTTGCTTTTGCTTTTTATTTTTCTAAGGAGTGCGGTCCCAGCCACTGTATTCGGCCTCGGGGAACCTCTTCCCTTATTCCCTGTATGATTATTTAATGGGACTGCCACAAACCCGATGCCTCCCTGATTGCCTCCGAGGGGTACTTCTCGTAAGGGATATAGAGAAGCTCCCTCAGATACAGCAGTCCTACTTCTCGTACATGCAGCCAGAGGTCGATCTAATTCCGGTGCTGTTGGTGGTGGAGATAGGGGCAACGGTGGTACAGGTAGAGGTACTACGGCCACCGGAGGAGGAGCCGCTGCCGAAGATGGATTATTAGGATATGGAGGCGGTAGGTTATCCAGTGGCTCCCATTTATCATCTTTTTCTTTTTCCTTTTCACTTTTCTCCTCTTCCTCAAACTTTTTATCTGTTTTTAATGTAAATAGTGAGGCATAATCGCTTTCCGCTTGACTAAAAGGTTCCTTCGAATTAACATATATATTTAAAGCCCGGCAGACCCAGTCTTCAAAAGATCCAAAACCAGGCCAAAAGACATGTGGTCTCAAAGGTTCTTTTGGCCATTCTACCATACAATATTGAACTAATTTTAATTTACTTTTTCCTTTTCTGGGGCCCCTATCATTCCAATTTTTAATCATTATTCCTAGTGGACTCTCCGGAGGTATTTCTAGTAATTCGCTCCCTTTCTTCTGGTCCTGGGTTCTCGATTTCGTCTGACCCATCTAGGAATTTTTACTGTGGCAATTCCTACAGCCCTTGGCTACCAGTAAGAGTGTCTTGCCGGGGGTTTAGGACCTATCACCCACCCACGAATCCCATAGGAATCGCTTCGGTCCTTCACCGGCCAAGTCCCTCGCGGGAGATTGGAACCGCGGTTAGAAGACCTCCACAATCGCTTCGGAACTAGGTTCCGTCTCAGTCACGCTCTTACACACACAGGCAACCGAATCCCACCCAACCGAACGGTATACACCTTAAATACTTACAACTCCGTCGTCTTCGTTCGGATCTTCGCGCGCAGAATTACGGGCAAAATAAACTGTTGCAGCCGGCAAGGGAGCTCATAAATAAATCCAATTCTTTGCTTGCCCCTATTCAGGTTCAGGATGGCGTTAGTCCCGACCCGACCCGATCAGGAGCCACCAAATGGTGGGGCGCCCCTCCTAGATCAAGTCAGAATTCAGGAACCAAGACCATCCTGGACGAACCCCCAATTGAGATAAATTATTTAGTCCCAAACAGGATTCCAGTTTAAGTTTACAATTTATTAAGCGAATAGAGGCAAGCAAACAGCGCTGGGTGCGCCAGGAGTCTCCGCTCCACCAAGACGCACGCGGTACAGTTCCTGTTCTTGGTTTATATCCTGTCTGCTAATACATATTCATGAATAGGCGTGTCTTCTTTGGCACATGCCCTCTTCTCCTTCTAGAGTCTTCTCGAAGCTTCCTCAGCGTGATCCTGTTTGCTAATACATATTCATGAATAGGCATGTCTTCTTCAGCATATGTCCTCTTCTCCTTCTAGAGTCTTCTTGAATCTTCCTCAGCGTGCCCCCAGGATGACCCCAAACTTTATGCATGCAGTTTACAAGTTTCTCTTTACATAATACTATGAGGTCAGTGGTCAAACTGGTTTGAGCTGATATACCAGAAAAGTAGTTTAAGGTTCTCCTGTAAAATACCCCTTTTTATGGTGCAGGAGAAATCCATAAAAGTACAGAAGGTTACACTTCATCACACGAATCAGATGAACATATTTCACACTGACATCCTTAAAGGAAAAGCATGAATGGTTTACTGTACTAGATCTCAAGGATGCTTTCTTTTGCATACCTCTAGACAAAGACAGTTAGGCGATATTCGCCTTTGAATGGGAAAGCCCCACTACTGGAGGCAAAACACAACTTACCTGGATGGTACTACCTCAAGGGTTCAAAAATAGCCCTACAATATTTGGCAACCAGTTGGCAAAGGAGCTGGAATTATGGAAAAAGGAAAACCCAGAGGGAACGATACTGCAATATGTAGATGACATTTTGTTGGCTGCAGAGACTCGGGGAGAGTGTTTACGGATGACTATAAGCCTGTTGAATTTCTTAGGACAAGGAGGATATCGCGTATCAAGGAGCAAAGTTCAGGTAGGAAAAGAGACTGTGATCTACTTAGGTTTTGAGATTTCACAAGGACAATGGAGACTGGGAACCGACAGGAAAGAAGCAATCTGCCAAACTTCAGAACCAAGAACTGTACGAGAGCTGAGGGCGGTTTTGGGTATGGTCGGACGGTGTAGATTGTGGATTCTCACCTATGGACTATTGGTAAAACCCCTCTATGAAACTTTGAAGGGGTCAAAGGAGGACCACCTACTATGGACCCCTGAATGCCAAGTAGCTTTTAAGGACTTGAAAAAGGCTTTGATGTCAGCACCTGCATTGGGACTGCCTGATTTGTCGAAACCTTTTGAGCTATTTGTACATGAACGACAACATCTTGCTCTGGGTGTGCTGACTCAGAGACTGGGAACCTGGAGAAGAGCTGTGGGATATTTCTCCAGACAACTGGACAATGTGAGTAAAGGATGGCCAGGATGTTTGCATGCTGTAGCTGCAACTGTTCTTTTAATCCAAGAAGCCAGGAAATTAACAATAGGACAAAGAATTATGGTGTATGTTCCACGTATGGTGATTTCTGTTTTAGAGCAAAAGGGGGGACATTGGCTGTCTCCAAGTCGTATGCTCAAATATCAAGTTATCTTGCTGGAACAGGATGATGTGGAACTTAAAACCATCACAGCAAGCAACCCAGTGATGTTTCTGAGTTCAGGAGTAAGGGACTCTGAACCATTACATCATGACTGCCTGCAAACCATCGAACAGGTGTACTCGAGCAGACAGGATCTAAGAGATGAACCATTAATGAACCCCGATTTGGAACTATTTACAGATGGTAGTAGCTTTGTACAGGATGGAAGGAAGGTAAATATATGGACTGATTCAAAATATGCCTTTGGGGTAGTCCATGCTCATGGAGCTATTTGGAGAGAACGAGGACTGTTGTCTGCTCAAGGATCGCCTATCAAACACAAGGAAGAAATTCTGCAACTTTTACAGGATATTCAGAAGCCCAAGGAAGTGGCAATAATGCACTGTAAAGCACATCAATTTGGACAAACCATGGTAAATATGGGCAACCGATTGGCTGACAAAACTTCTAAAGAGGTAGCTAAACAAGGCATCCTTGCATTGGCACCAGTAAAACAGGTGAACCTCCCGATCTTGAAGCCTAATTATAGTAAGAGAGATTATCAATTAGCAAGACTATTGAAAGCAACCAAAAATGAAAAGGGTTGGCTAATAACTCCTACACGACAAGTTATTGTTCCACCACAAATAATGAATGAAATGGTAGAAAGGAAACATAGAGAAACCCATTGGGGAAGTGAGGCTATGATTTCTAGCCTTAAAAATTCGATTATATGTGTAGGGATGACAGAAATAGTAAAATCTATAATAGCAAAGTGCCCAATATGTTTAAAGAATAATCCCATAAATAGGAAACGACCACCCCTAGGGACTTAATAGTCTGGGATACTCCCCTGGAGATTATTGGCAGATTGATTTTTCTGAGTTACCAAAACAGAATGGTTATCGATATCTCTTAGTATTGGTGGATACCTTTTCAGGATGGCCAGAGGCATTTCCCTGTCGCACCAACAAAGCTAGAGAGGTAACTAAAATCCTACTGAAAGAAATAGTACTGAGGTTTGGAGTTCCAATACGAATGTCTTCGGACCAGGGCCCACAGTTTGTGGACAGTATAATTATAGATACAAGTAATCATTCTGACATTTGCGTTTGTCATTTTATCGACATCAAAGGATGTGATTTTAATTATTCTACTCCTCTTACAACCTATCAATTATTACGGTCTAATTACAATGAATCTCACCCTAGTAAAAGAACTCTTACGACATGAAGATTTGAAACAACTATTAAAAAGGGTCCAGGAAAACAGACAAAAAACTTTAGTGACTGTCCATCATGATGCGGAAGAAATACGCCAAGTATTAGAACGAGTAAAAAAGGATGGAGAACACAAGTGGTGGGATACTTTTTGGATGGTCACCAACTACTACCAGAATTTTGAATGAAGTGCTACATCCTGTAGTAATATTGTTAATACTCATCATATTGTGTTTTACTGTAACTCTTATAGTATATGTTAGACTTTGGATTATGACCAGACGATCAATGTATATCAACTTGCTTTTTGATGCAGGAATTTGAGTGAGACTCTCAAAGAAAGTCTCAAAGGGGGGGAAATGTCACAAGACTCACCGGTTGAAGGACCTAAACCAATAAGGATTGTCTTAAAATATCATAAGACCTCTTGCATCAGAAATCTCAAGTTTCACAAAGACTGGGACGGGAACCAAGACGACAGGTTCTCCTTAGCTGACTCAAGGCCACAAAAGGAGCGAGGGGCTAACTCCCCAAACGACCACCGATGACCACCCGAGACCCCCATGCATGTGTAATGTAGTTTTGCAAGGTCAGTAATTATGTTAATGTAGTAAGGTGGAGATTTCCTGGAAATTGTATGAATATTTATGTTTGTAAGGTTTATAATGAGTAAGCTCTGTACCAGGGTATGCATGTTAGGTGGAGTGATCCCCCGTGCATCCAGCGCTGCAATAAAGAATGCCTGCTTCTTAATGATACATTGGTGCTGTTATAAATGATTTAGTCCCAAACAGGATTCCAATTCAAATTTACAATTTATTAAGCGAATAGAGGCAAGCAAACAGCGCTGGGTGTGCCGGGAGTCTCTGCTCCACCAAGACGCACACAGTACAGTTCCTGTTCCTGGTTTATATCCTGTCTGCTAATACATATTCATGAATAGGCGTGTCTTCTTCGGCGCATGCCCTCTTCTCCTTCTAGAGTCTTCTCGACTCTTCCTCAGCGTGATCCTGTTCGCTAATACATATTCATGAATAGGCGTGTCTTCTAATACATATTAATGAACAGGCGTGTCTTCTTCAGCGCATGCCCTCTTCTCCTGCTAGAGTCTTCTCGAATCTTCCTCGGCGTGCCCCCAGGATGACCCCAAACCTTATGCATGCACTTTCTTTACACAATACTATGCGGTCAGTGGTCAAACTGGTTTGAGCTGATATACCAGCAAATTAAGTTTAACTTTCTCCTGTAAAATACCCCTTTTTATGGTGCAGGAGAAATCCATGAAAGTACAGAAGATTACACTTCATCACACGAATCAGATAAACATATTTCACAATCCCCCATCTTTTTCTTTATAGTATTGATTCGTGTTTTCATTTCCAATTGAGTATAACCGAGTAGATTAATCTAGTAACAATCCCCCACATATCCTCAATACAACTATCCCCATTTTAGTAAGCCAATCACCACCCATAAAATCTCCCCAAATTCCTCCTAGATTGATTCCATTCCAAGTTTGTCTCTCAGGAGGCCATTCGTTCTCCCTAATTTATGGGTAACAGGAAAAAACTAGGTTTTATTGTTGATTACAGTTATGCGCTGTACAATTAGAAAAGGTCCTCACTTTTTCCATTTTTCTGGGGTAAACCCCAGCTGGACTTGTTCCAATATTGACTACAGTTATTTGCCATAGTCAGAGTCCAAGGAACTCACCCCCAAGTAGAACTAGAAGAGGTCCGGTCAGGGCCATAGTGATCGGCGGTCACAGCCCAAAGGGGTTGCAGCCTTTGGCAGACCCTTTTTAAGCCGCAACACCAGTTCCCCTCCGGTCTTGCCCTCTTCTTTCCTTTAAGGGGGTGCTTTCTTAGTACCCAAATTAATTGAGCACTGCTTGTGAAGGCCAGAGCTTTGCTAGATCAGTGGTTTGTCCAGACCTGAGCAGTTGCCCGAGCCTGGCAATCCTCTTTATTTGCAAGGCTTTATGGCTACAGAAAACTGCCAGTTAGCCTGCAACACTAATCTTACAAATACACACCACCTTCTACACAAAGGACAAATTCTAGTTCCAGCTCCTTTTTCCTGTTCTTCTTTTGCCAACAACTCCTTCCGATTATACTCGTTTGGAGTACCCATTGTTGTTTCCTATTACCCTTTCTCATAGTTTTCCAAACTTGGGGATTACTTACATTTCTCTCCATAGCTTCCCATGGCCATCGTTCACCTTGATTTGTTCCACCACAAACGTAACAATTAGTTATATTCAATGACTTTACAAATAGATTTTTAGCAACTGTGGGAATTTCATGTTTCACTCCTGTTTTATTACAGGAGTAGCCGCAATAAAATTCCCACAGCAATTTAGTCAGATGTGACCTTCCACTCCTTCACTGGACCTTTCACTCGCGACACATGTGTCCATCCTTTTTCAGCAGTTCTCACAGCTGTTTCTGTAGTTAATAAAACAAGGAAAGGTCCTTCCCAGAGGGGAGATAGGTTTCCTTCTTTCCATGTTTTTATCAGAATTTTATCTCCTGGTTCTAACTGATGGATTGCAAATCCTAAAGGTGGTGTTTGGGCCACCATCCCAATCTCTCTTAATTCCACCATCTGTGCCGTAGCTCGTGCTACAGGGTAAGCTTCTACCCACTGTGTTAAATGATCTACTATTACCAATAAATATTTTATCCTCCCTACCTTAGGCAATTCAGTGAAATCGACTTGTACTTTCTCAAAAGGTCTGTAAGCTGTTTTTCTCCCTCCCGTGGCTGTTTGTCGAAACACTGTCTTATTTACCTTTTGACAGGTTAAGCAACCTTGTGTAATTTGCTTTGCTATTTCAAAAATTCCAATACCACCAAATTGTTTAAGAAAATGATCACTTAACACTTTTGTACCCCAATGTGTTTGCGCATGCAAACGTTCTAATATTCGCCTGGTGTAGGCTTTTGGCAACATTTCTCGCCCATCAGGCAGTGTCCATTTTCCTTGTTCTAATTTAGCTCCTATTTTCTCCAATTTTGTTTGTTCTTCTGGCGTAAACTTCTTCTCTCTTTCCTCTCATTCTTCTTTGCTGGTGTCCTTTTTTACTTCCTCAATTCTCTGATCATCTTCAATATTCCTGCCCAGTCTTGAGGAAGAACTCCGTATGCTGTCTGGCTTGATGTATTCACAAAGAGATAGAAAGGTTTTTCTAGATCTGGGAGGCTCAATACAGGTGATTAAATTCCTCCCTTGAGTATTAATCAAACCTCTTTCTTCCCAAATTTTTCTAAAGGTGTGGACCACCCCATATGCGTATTTAGAATCTGTAAATATAGTCCCACTTCTTCCTTTTAATAATTCCAGGGCCCTACATAGGGCATACAGCTCACAAGCCTGAGCTGACCATGATGGACTCAGAGGTCCTGATTCCACAAGTTCCAAGTCCTTATTAATTACTGCATAACCCAATTTTCTCTTCCCTTCTACCACTCTGGAGGAGCCATCTATAAACAGCGCTTCTCCATTTTCCAACTCAGCATCTCTTAAATCTGGTCTCACCTTAGTCTGGGTCTCAATTACCTCTAAACAGTTATGTTGTAATACCTCTGATGGTTCTCCAAACAAAAATTGTGCTGGACTCTGAGCAGAAGTCACCCTCAGTTCTAAGTCAGGGGAGTCTATCAGTATTGCTTCATACTTTAGGATTCGGCTGTCCGTTAACCATTTTTCCGCTTTTTGTTGTAAAACATTTCTGACATTGTGTGGGGTATACACCTTTAAAGCAGCACTAAAGGTAATCTTCCTAACTTCTTCTATTAATAATGCTGTAGCAACCAAAGCTTGGAGACAAGCAGGCCATCCTCTGCTTACTTTATCACTATAATTTTCAAGCCATGGTCTACAATATCCTAATCCTAATTTCCGTTTTAGTTTGTGGGGTCTTAAGGATAGAATCCCAGACACCCTATCAGGATCTAACTTCTTCCTTCCCTTACTCAGCCAATGTCCTAAGTATTTTACTTCTTGTTCTACAAACTGTAGCTTTGATCGGGACACCTTTAATCCCTTTTCCCCGAGAAAATTTAACAATGTAATGGTGGCTTTTCGGATCCCCTCTTCAGTTTCTCCTGCTACTAATAAATCGTCCACATACTGCAATAATTTTACCTCCTTAGGTATTGTGAAATCTTGTAGAATTTTCTCTAAAGTTTGTCCAAATAGATTTGGTGACTCTGTAAACCCTTGTGGTAACACAGTCCATCTTAATTGTTGTTTTCGTCCTGTTTCGGGGTCCTCCCACTCAAAGGCAAAATAATCTCTGGATCCCTCATCCAGAGGACAGGCCCAAAAAGCATCTTTCAAATCTATTACACTATACCAAGTATGTTTGGGAGATATATGACTCAATAAAGTATAAGGATTTGCCACCACAGGGAATTTAGTGATTGTTCGCTGATTTACAGCTCTTAAGTCCTGCACCATCCTGTATGACCCATCCGGTTTCTTTACGGGAAGAATGGGCGTGTTATGAGGTGACATACATGGTTCTAGGGTTCCTTTTTCCAACAGTCTGTCAACTACAGGTTTTAATCCTTTTCGACCCTCCATAGGTATAGGGTATTGCTTGATTCTAATTGGGCGGTGCGGATCTATTATTTGAACCCTTATGGGGCCCATTTTTATCTTTCCAGTTTCCCCTTCCTTATACCACACTGAGGGGTTAATAGCTTCTTCATCCTCTTGTGTTAAAGTGTATAATTTAATCTGCAATTTGTCCCCTTGACTCTGAATGCTCAAGTTTAACTTCAAAATCAAATCCCTTCCTAATAAATTGTATTCCGCTTCAGGGAGCAAAAGTAAATCATTAAGACAAATTTTCTTTTCTGTTTCTACTTCTGCATCTTTCAATATATTTACTTTAAAAGGCTCTCCTTTTGCTCCTACTACTGACACGTAACTCTTCCCTTTTTCTATTCCTTTTGGAAGTTTTTGAATGGTTGACTTTTCGGCCCCTGTATCCACTAAAAATAAAACTTCCTCTTTATGGGGACCAATTAATAATTTTATCAAGGGCTCTGTTGATGTTGAAGTCCCCAGAAGATAGAGCCCCTGACACCCCTAGTCTTCTTTGAACATCTTCTCATCTTGTTCCCGCTTACGGCAGTTCTTCTGAACATGTCCCCTCTTGTTACAGTAGTAACAGACGGGAATTGTAAATCTTTCTCGATAAGGCTGTCCCCGGGGTGTCTGCTCTATTCTTTTTTCCCTTTTCTCTCCAGGAGTCGTCTTATTTTTCTGACTTTCCCTTACTGCTGCTACAAAAATTTTTGCTTTTGCTTTTTGTTTTTCTTCGTCCCTCCTAACATAGACTTTCTGGGCTTCTCTAAGTAACTCCTCTAATCCTCTTTCTTGCCAATCTTCCAATTTTTCTAATTTCCTTCTTATATCCCCCCAGGATTTAGCTACAAATTGTGTTTTAAGGAGTGCGGTCCCAGCCACTGTATTCGGATCAATTCCAGAATACATTTGTAGGTTTTTCCTCAACCTCTCCAACCATTCTGTTGGAGATTCGTCTTTCCCTTGTTGTTCATTAAATGCTTTAGTAATGTTTTGCCCTCGGGGAACCGCTTCCCTTATTCCCTGTATGATTAACGTTCTCAAATCCCTCATATTTTGTCTTCCTTGGGGTTGTTGATGATCCCAGTGGGGATCCACATTTGGCCATTTCTGATCTCCCGGGGGTCCTGCCTGATTCTGTCTTTCCCAAATTCTCATTCCAGCTTGTCTAATCATTCCCCTTTCCTCAACAGTGAATAGGATCCCTAAAATGGACTGTATTTCTTCCCAGGTATAAGTATTGGGGCCTAGGAATTGGTCCAATTTTTCAGCTACTCCGAGGGGATCATCTAATAGGGTCCCCATTTCTTTCTTGAAATTTCTTAGGTCTGTGGTATTTAATGGGACTGCCACAAACCCGATGCCTCCCTGATTGCCTCCGAGGGGTACTTCTCGTAAGGGATATAGAGAAGCTCCCTCAGATACAGCAATCCTACTTCTCGTACATGCAGCCGGAGGTCGATCTAATTCCGGTGCTGTTGGTGGTGGAGATAGGGGCAACGGTGGTACAGATAGAGGTACTACGGCCACCGGAGGGGGAGTCGCCGCCGGAGATGGATGATTAGAATATGGAGGCGGTAGGTTATCCAGTGGCTCCCATTTATCATCTTTTTCCTTTTCACTTTTCCCCTCTTCTTCTTCCTCAAACTTTTCATCTGTTTTTAATGTAAGTATTGAGGCTGGAAAAGAACGTAAAGTTCTGTCCCATAATCCTGCATAATCACTTTCCTCCTGACTAAAAGGTTCCTTTGAATTAACATATATATTTAAGGCCTGGCAGACCCAGTCTTCAAAAGATCCAAAAACGGGCCAAAAGACATGTGGTCTCAAAGGTTCTTTTGGCCATTCTACCATACAATATTGAACTAATTTTAATTTACTTTTTCCTTTTCTGGGGCCCCTATCATTCCAATTGTCAATCATTATTCCTAATGGACTCTCCGGAGGTATTTCTAGTAATTCGCTCCCTTTCTTCTGGTCCTGGGTTCTCGATTTCGTCTGACCCATCTAGGAATTTTTACTGTGGCAATTCCTACAGCCCTTGGCTACCAGTAAGAGTGTCTTGCCGGGGGTTTAGGACCTATCACCCACCCACGAATCCTCTAAGAATCGCTTCGGTCCTTCACCGGCCAAGTCCCTCGCGGGAGATTGGAACCACGGTTAGAAGACCTCCACAATCGCTTCGGAACTAGGTTCCGTCTCAGTCACACTCTTACACACACAGGCAACTGAATCCTACCCAACCGAACGGTATACACCTTAAATACTTACGACTCCGTCGTCTTCGTTCGGATCTTCGCGCGCAGAATTACGGGCAAAATAAACTGCTGCAGCCGGCAAGGGAGCTCATAAAAAATCCAATTCTTTGCTTGCCCCTATTCAGGTTCAGGATGGCGTTAGTCCCGACCCGACCCAATCAGGAGCCACCAAAAGGTGGGGCGCCCCTCCTAGATCAAGTCAGAATTCAGGAACCAAGACCCTCCCGGACAAGCCCCCAATTGTTATAAATGATTTAGTCCCAAACAGGATTCCAATTCAAATTTATAATTTATTAAGAGAATAGAGGCAAGCAAACAGCGCTGGGTGCGCCAGGAGTCTCCGCTCCACCAAGACGCACGCGGTACAGTTCCTGTTCCTGGTTTATATCCTGTCCGTTAATACATATTCATGAATAGGCGTGTCTTCTTCGGCGCATGCCCTCTTCTCCTTCTAGAGTCTTCTTGAATCTTCCTCAGCGTGATCCTGTTCGCTAATACATATTCATGAATAGGCGTGTCTTCTAATACATATTAATGAACAGGCATGTCTTCTTCAGCGCATGCCCACTTCTCCTGCTAGAGTCTTCTCGAATCTTCCTCGGCGTGCCCCCAGGATGACCCCAAACCTTATGCATGCACTACTTTACACAGTACTATGCGGTCAGTGGTCAAACTGTAGTTTAACTTTCTCCTGTAAAATACCCCTTTTTATGGTGCAGGAGAAATCCATAAAAGTACAGAAGGTTACACTTCATCACACGAATCAGATAAACATATTTCACAGTGCCAAGAAGTTTATTCCCAATTTCGGTGACACTCTGTCGGCCCTTTTTGCCGATTTTCCCTTCCCCAGTGCGGACTTACCTGCACTGGAGCTGGTCTCCTCGGCGAGACACCTTCCCCGCTCGCCCTACCTGCACCAACTGCCGCGCAAACTGCCGCGCCACGTCCTGTTTGCCCGCCCTGTTCGCCGCGCTCCGGGTCGCTCGCGCTCCCTGGGGCTGCTCTTGTACGTGAGGGGCTTTGGCCGCCGCCGCTCCAGTCCCCGCCCGCGCTGCGTCAGAGCTGCCGCTCGTCAGGAGCCCGCTCTGCCGGCTCGGGGGGGTGGGGCTGGGGCACCCTCTCTCCCTGCGCTATCGCCTTCGCGGTCTTGCCATTTTAGAAAGGGTCCCCCGGCACGATCCTCCGCTCCGGAGCCCTTCGCCTCGGTGGTTTCAAAGCAGTGAATGAATTCCTTGCTTTGCTTTGCTTTGCCTGCGCGTGCAGCTTTTGCTTTACCTATTAAACTGTCTTTATCTCAAACCATGAATTTCCTCACTTTTCCGATTCTCTCCCCCGTCCCACCGTGGGGGAGGGAGCGAGCAGCTGCGTGGTGCTTAGTTGCCAGCTGGGGCTAAACCACGACAGTCCTTTTTAGCGCCCAACGTGGTGCACGAAGGGTTTGAGATAATGACAGATTTGATTGGAATGTGCTAGATAGATAGAATTTATAGCTGTTATTGCTGTTTAGCTATTAATTGACAGTCTCCTGTGCTTGCCATAGGTTTGCTTTCCTTACTGTATATTAGAGTCTAGTGCTCATTAGTGGCTGCTTTTTGCTTTTGCTACTTGCCATACTGCTGTACTGCTTATCTTCTTACTCTGCTGTGCCTGGGAAGATTTTGATAACAGCAATGGCCTTGCACCTGGGCTGGCACATGGCCAGGGCATTGCTGCTGTTTCTATGCTGCTGTACTGGACAGGCTGGAAGGACTTCCACATCACGACTGTACAGAAATCATACAAGAATCTGGAAAAATAAGAGAAGTCCTCCAAGATACTCCGCTTGCAAAGCCAGCTTTGATTCTATACGTTGACGTCTCTTCATATTACCTAAATGGACATCACAGAATCACAGAATCACTAGGTTGGAAAGGACCTTCCAGATCATCAAGTCCAACCATTAATCCAGCGCCACCATGTCCCCTAAACCATGTCCTGAAGTGCCACATCCACACGTTTTTTGAACACTTCCAGAGATGGTGACTCCACCACCTCCCTGGGCAGCCTGTTCCAAAGCCTGACCACTCTCTCGGTGAAGAAATTTTTCCTAATATCCAATCTAAACCTCCCCTGGCACAACTTGAGGCCATTTCCTCTTGTCCTATCGCTAGTTACTTGGGAGAAGAGACCAACACCCTCGTTGCCACAACCCCCTTTCAGGTAGTTGTAGAGAGCGATAAGGTCTCCCCTCAGCCTCCTCTTCTCCAGACTAAACAAGCCCAGTTCCCTCAGCTGCTCCTCATAAGACTTGTGCTCCAGACCCCTCACCAGCTTCGTTGCCCTTCTCTGGACACGCTCCAGCGCCTCAACATCCTTCTTGTAGTGAGGGGCCCAAAACGGAACACAGGATTCAAGCTGCGGCCTCACCAGTGCCGAGTACAGGGGCACAATCACTTCCCTACTCCTGCTGGCCACACTATTCCTGACACAGGCCAGGACGCTGTTGGCCTTCTTGGCCACCTGGGCACACTGCCGGCTCATGTTCAGCCGGCTGTCAACCAGCACCCCCAGGTCCCTTTCCGCCGGGCTGCTCTCCAGCCACTCCTCCCTAAGCCTGTAGCGTTGCATGGGGTTGTTGTGGCCGAAGTGCAGGACCCTGCACTTGGCCTTATTAAACCTCATACAGTTGACCTCTGCCCATAGATCCAGCCTGTCCAGATCCCTCTGCAGAGCCCTCCTACCCTCCAGCAGATCAACACTCCCACCCAACTCAGTGTCATCTGCAAACTTACTTAGGGAGCACTCAATTCCCTCATCCAGATCATCTATAAAGATATTGAACAAGACAGGCCCCAGAACCGAGCCCTGGGGAACAGCGCTTGTGACTGGCCGCCAGCTGGATTTAACGCTAGTCACCATGACTCTGAGCTCGGCCATCCAGCCAGTTCCTCACCCAGCAAAGAGTAAACCTGTCTAAGCCACAAGCCACCAGTTTCTCCAGGAGAATGCTGTGGGAGACGCTGTCAAAGGCTTTACTAAAGTCCAGGTAGACAACATCCACAGCCTTTCCCTCATCCACTAGGCGGGTCACCTGGTCATAGAAGGAGATCAGGTTGGTCAAGCAGGACCTGCCTTTCATGAACCCATGCTGGCTGGGCCTGATCCCTTGGTTGTCCTGCACATGCCCTGTGAGCACTCTCAAGATGAACCGCTCCATAATCTTCCCCAGTACAGAGGTCAGGCTCACAGGCCTGTAGTTCCCAGGATCCTCCTTCCGGCCCTTCTTGTAGACGGGCGTCACATTGGCAAGCCTCCAGTCGTCTGGGACCTCCCCTGTTAACCAGGGCTGCTGATAAATGATGGAGAGTGGCTTGGAAAGCTCCTCCGCCAGCTCTCTCAGTACTCTCGGGTGGATCCCATCAGGCCCCATAGACTTGTGGGTGTCCAGGTGGCTTAGCATGTCCTTGACTGCTTCCTCCTGGATTATGAGGAGTACATTGTGCTCTCCATCCCCGTCTTCCAGCTCAGGGGGCTGAATACCCTGTGGATACCTGGACTGGCTACTAAAGACTGAGGCAAAGAAGGCATTAAGTACCTCAGCCTTGTCCTCGTCCTTGGAGACAATGTTCCCCGCCATATCCAGTAGGGGATGGAGATTCTCCTTGCCTCTCTTTTTGTTGTTAATATATTTGTAAAAACATTTTTTATTATCCTTTACAACTGTAGCCAGATTGAGCTCTAGCTGGGCTTTTGCCTTTCTAATTTTGTCCCTGCTTGACCTAATGAGATCCTTGTACAGGCTTTGCAGTTACTATGGAAACCAAAGTGTCAATAGGTGAGCCACTTAGCCCCAGACTAAGTGCACAAGCAGCTGACTTAATTGCCCTAACCTAAGCCTGTAAACTAAGTACAGTCAAATCGGTTAACATCAACACAGACTCATGATAGGCCTTTGGAGTGTGCCACGCCATGGGAAAAATTTGGAAACAAAGAGGTTTTGTAACCTCAGAAAGAGCACATATTTAGAACAAAGAACAAATCAAAAGGAGTCTTCAAGCCTATTAGCCAGGGATGAACAAATAACACAATATATCCTAAATATTCAACAAACTATAAAACAAAGTCAGAATCAGGCCCAATTGGTACAGTCAGTAGCACTAGAGGGATCGTTACATACCTTTTCCCCAGGGGTTAAAGGAGGGATAAAGGTACATAAATGGAAAAATGGCTTGTCACCAAAGTGGGAAGAAACCTATCTTGTATTTCTAACCTCTTTTTTCTGTTGTAAAGGTAGAGGGTAAAGGTTCCTGGATTCATCACTCCCATGTAAAAAAGGGACCAGATGGCAAAAACTGATCCTACGACAGAAACACCTAATTTGTATAAATATGCCTTCACAAACAGTTATTGTCCTGGTTTCAGCTGGGATAGAGTTAATTTTCTTCATAGGAGCTAATATGAGGCTATGCTTTGGATTTAGGATGAAAAAATGTTGAAAGCATACTGATGTTTTCAGTTGTTGCTAAGCAGTCAAGGACTGTCCAGCTTCCCGTACTCTGGCCTGACAGCGAGAAGGTGGGGAGGTGCACAGGAAGCTGGGAGGGGACACAGCCAGGACAGCTGACCCAAACTGGCCTAAGGGATATTCCATACCATATGACATCATGCTCAGTATATAAAGCTGGGGCGAAGAAGAAGGAAGTGTGGGGGGGACAACATTCGGAGCTATGGTGTTTGTCTTCCCAAGTGACCGTTATGTGTGATGGAGCCCTGCTTTCCAGGAGGTGGCTGAACACCTGCCTGCCGATGGGGAGTGGTGAATGAATTCCTTGTTCTGCTCTCCTTGTGTGCGCGGCTTTTGCTTTACCTATTAAACTGTCTTAACCTCAATCCACGAGTTTTCTCACTTTTACCCTTCTGGTTCTCTCCCCCATCCCTTTGTGGGGGGACTGAGCAAGTGGCTGCGTGGTGCTTGGTTGCTGGCTGAGGTTAAACCATAACAGTCCTTTTTGGCGCCCAATGTGAGGCTCAAAGGGTTTGAGATAATGACAGATTTGATTGGAATGTGCTAGATGATAGAATTTATAGCTGTTATATCTGTTTAGCTACTAATTGGCAGGCTCCTATGCTTGCCATGGGTTTGCTTTCCTTACTGTAGAGTCTAGAGCTCGTTAGTGGCTGCGTTTTGCTTTTGCTGCTTGCCATACTGCTGTACTGCTTATCGTCTGACTCTGCTGTGCCTGGGGACTTTTTGATAACAGCAGTGGCAATGAGCCTGGGCTGGCAGATGGCCAGGGCATTGCTGCTGTTTCTGTGCTGCTTTACTGGACAGGCTGGAACTCCAGTGTGAACTCGAGTCTAAGGGACTGTGACCTCTGAATGAGTCCACATGGGAGCAGGACACTCCGAAGTATCTTCGGCCATGGATAAGCCCATGCCAAAGCAGGTATATCTCGAAGCATCTGTGGCCATGGTTATGTCTGTGCCGCGGCAGGTATACCTCTGATGGGGTTGTGGCACAAGGATAAGTCCATGCTAGAGAAGGTACATCTCGAAGCATCTGTGGCTGTGCATGAGGTCATGCTGGAGCACCTCAAAGTGTGTGGCCATGGATAAGACCTCGACAGTGCAGGTACATTCCTGGAGGAACTGGAACTATGGGTAAGGCCACGCTGGAGCAGTTTTAAGTGTGAAGGGACTATAGCTGTACGTAAGGCTACACTGGAACAGGTGCCCCTCGAAGCAACCGTGGCTGTGGATAAGTCTATGCCACAGCAGATATACCCCTGAAGACACTGTGACTCATAGAAGGGACTGCAGTCTGTGGGACAAGTCCAAGCCAGAGCAGGGTCAAGGGGAGGAGTTCATTGCAATGTTAAACCTGATGGTCCAGTCCAAAGGGGGCCAGGGGTTGAGACTGTAATGGAAATACCTTTAAATTGTTGTAACCATGATTTGAGTTGCATGTTATGGGAATTACTATAGCAGGAAGCACCTGAAACAGTGGAGCACAAGCCTTACAAGAAGCAGTGCAAGTGCAGCACTAACCTGACCTGAGCTGGCTTTGGTACCCAGTAACTCCACGCAACACACCACCTCTCCTTTCCTGAGTGAGCACCATAAGGGATGGAGCCCAAAGTTATGGACTCAGTAGACATTTCATGGACATTTCTGGACATTTTACAGATATTTTACAGGGGTCTCCCATAGACTAAGGGAATAAAATAATATCTGTGTCTTATATCAAAGGATGGGAAGGGGGGTGGTGGTCAATAATGTTGTATTAGATAGTGTGATACCTGAGCATGATGTAAATAGTATAGAATAAGGGGTGGATACTGTCCTGTTTTCATCTGGGATAGAGTTATTTTTCTTCACAGAAGCTAGTGTGGGGCTATGTTTTGGATTTGGGATGAAAAAATGTTTATAGCGTACTGATGTTTTCAGTTGTTGCTAAGCAGTCAAGGACTGTCCAGCTTTTCATGCTGGTCTGCCAGCGAGAAGGCGAGGAGGTGCACGGGAAGCTGGGAGGGGACATAGCCAGGACAGATGACCCAAACCGGCCAAAGGGATATTCCATACCATATGATGTCATGCTCAGTATGTAAAGCTGGAGCGAAAAAGAAGGAAGGGGTGGGGGGATGTTCAGAGTTATGCCATCTGTCTTCCCAAGTCACCATTACACATGATGGAGCCCTGCTTCCCTGGAGATGGCTGAACACCTGCCTGACAATGGGGGGTAGTGAATGAATTCCTTGGTTTCCTTTGCTTGTGTGTGTGGCTTTTGCTTTACCAATTAAACTGTCTTAATCTCAATCCACGAGTTTTCTCACTTTTACCCTTCTGATTCTCTCCTCCATCCCACTGGGGGGAGTGAGTAAGTGGCTGTGTGGTGCTTGGTTGCTGGCTGGGGTTGAAGCACGACAAAAGTAAACATTCACTGAAGAGTGTAGAATTGTGGCTGGGTAAAAATGGGAAGGGCAGATGTGCAGGGATTGCCCGGTTGTTTTTCTGTAATAATGATTTTTGAAAAGGAAAAACTAGAAAACATTAACCATGTGTCTCAGTTGATCCTCCTTCTGTGGCAGAAGTTTTAGGCAGGCTGTGCATGGAAAGAACTGTGCATCTTAACAACTTCACTAAAAACAATTAAATAGTAATGGGGCTCAGACCATCTGAATCTTTGCTTAAGTGTATGCATGTCTTCTGTTATTCATATAATGTCTATCTTATAATATCTTTGGGAATGGTAAACTGTATGTGGATCAAGGGGTGGAATGTAGTGATCCTGACCAGGAGATCACTGTACAACAAGGAGTTAATGATCCATGTAATAGTTAACATGGGTAGGCCCAGGCCTGTGCTGAGCTGCAGAGATTTCTTGTCTGCAGGGTAAAGTTAACCAGCTCATTGTACCAGAGAAGCCTGCAGGCAGCTCCCACTCTGCATGGCCTTGCCTTTATCTAAAGGTGCAGCAAGAAGTTGTCTGTTGGGATCACTCTGCACGGCTCGACCTTAAGGAGAAGGAGCTGTGGCATTGAGCTGCACGGCTCGACCTTAAGGAGAAGGAGCTGCAGCATTGAGAAGCTGGTAAACAGCTGGATATCTGCACGGCTCGGCCTTGAGAAGAGGGAGCTGTGGTAAACAGCTAAGAAGAAGCAAGAAAAACAGGGACACCTGCAAGCAGCAATCCTGACTGTGTGAGGGGCGCGTGGACAGTGCGTGATCAGATGCTTGTAACCAATGGGGGGCGATGTCTGGCGCGTGGACAGTATGTTAACCTATAAAAGCTGTGTACTTTGCTAAAATAAAGGAGAATGACCATACCCACATTGGGACTCATCATTACTCCGGGATCGCCTCCCACTCCGGCATCTGGTAGCAGAGGATGGTTACGTGCTACAATTCTTCGTGACTGCGGTAAGCGCAGCGAGAGAAGGGGAGTGGGAAACAAGCGACTGGGAGAGGTACTGTAATCCTCAAGCGTGGGGACAGATACGGAGCAGTCTAGCTAACTGCCTCCCAGAGGGTGAGCTGCCATCATGGAGAGTGAGGCAGCTGCTTCGTTGCTCGCAGGCATACTCTCTAAGAGAGAAATCGAGACAACGGGATTAAATTAGGAGAGGGTGAGCTGCCATCATGGAGAGTGAGGCAGCTGCTACGTTGCTCGCGAGTATACTCTCTAAGAGAGGGATCGAGACAACGGTAAAACAGCTTACTAAGCTGATTAAATTAGGACAGTGCTTGGGACATTTTAAGGACACTCGCACATTGTTTTCAATAACGGAGTGGCGAGAGTTAGGAGAACAAATGTGGCAGAAACTTATTGAAGGAGATGAAAAGCTGGAAGAGGAAATAAAGTCTGTGAGAGAACTGTGGAGAGACATGATAGAAACTTTAAAGGCTATGAAAGTGGAACGAGAAGTTGCGTGTGCGGCTGCTCAGATGCTAACTCCAGGTCTGATGCCAGAGAAAGCGAAAAACGGGGAAGCCAAGGCGGGGCCAATCGCGCGGTTCTTTGGGCTACCTGCTGTGAAAGGGATGACGGGGTCTACGTGTAAGACTGTAGCTGAGTTGCATGATAAAGTTGAGCAGGATTCGGGGACGAAAGAGCCGGATAATCTATGCTCCCCGCTTTCGTCAAGAATGTCGCCTTCTCCAGAAAAAGCGGAAGTCATCGGGGTTCGAGCAAGACAGCAGAGACAGCAAAGGGAGTGCGGAAGCCAGCCATAGCAGGCACTGCCCTGGTGCCTGGAAGTCGCTCGCGCAACCGAGGAAACTGTTGGAATCTCGACCTGATCAGGTGAGCGGCTGGGGAGGAGATGGGGTCCACGCTAACAAAAGAGGAAGAAGCAGTGGTTAAGCTCCTCCAACATATCCTCTCCAAGAGAGGTGAACAGTATGAGGAAGCCGGCCTAAAAAGATTATTGGTATGGGCGCGGCAAAAAGGACTAATTCCCTCAGTAAGTGAGGCTTTTGAGATCCGATCTGGGAAGGAATTGGCGCAGCACTGTGGGAGGAAGTCAGCACAGGCAACAAAGACAGTATAAAGTTTCTGACACTCTGGAGGTTGATCCTAGAGACATTAAAAGAACTAAAGGCAGAATGCATTGCATGAAGAAGGGGCGATGGTCAGACTCCTGCCGCATATGCTCTCTAAGAGAGGACTGAAATATGATGAATATACACTTAGAAGGCTTCTAATTTGGTGCCAAAAAGGGTACCCCCCCGATGCGTCTGTGGCGTTTAAGGCAGAGACGTGGGAGGAGATAGGAAAAATGTTATAGGAACATATTGGGAATGGTGATAAAACTGCTGCAGAGTTAGTGACAGCATGGAAGTTGATATTAACCACATTAAAAGCCTTAAAGGCAGAGAGAAAAGCTGCAGCTGATATGGAGGAGGCTGTTAAACCACCTTCAACCAATCCCTTTTTAACCGAGTCAGAGGGTCCAGGACCTTCAGCGACTCCGACTGCACCTCCTGAGGTGCCAGATGCACCGGGTGAACCGGCTGCATTAGATAAGTCAGAGAAACAGATCTACGATGATGTATGTGAGGGCAAGACGGGACAACGTTGCCCAGAACAATGTACTCAATGTTCCCCTGTGTGCCCGTGTGAAAGATCGATGGGGCAAGTCTCGAAAGGAGATGGGCAAGCAGCGGAGCTAGCAACAACGTGGCGATGGCTATTGGAGACTGTTTTGAAGAGCCAGGGGCTAGCAGCAGACTCTGCAACAGCTTTTGAGTTACCTACCTGGGAGAAAGCAGGGAAATTGGTGTTTGAGGCAGCCTCTAAAGGGGATCATACGGCTGCGAAAGTGTTAACAACCTGGCGATTAGTCAGAGACTCTATAAAGGCGATAAAATCAGAGCGGACGGCGGTGGCAGCAGCTGCGCTGCCACAGCCCTGGGAGAGAAGGGAGGCCGAGCTGGGGATGATAAGAACGAGTGACCCCCGCCCGCCCCCCCCCACACACCCCTGCCCCCCCCCCCCGCTAACGCAACCAACGGAAATGACGAGTCCTCCTTGGCCCCTGCCTCCTGACCCGGAACATGAGCGCTGGTCGCCCGTGGCGCAACAGGAGGGGGCTGCCTGGGGTGATCCTTCCCCCAAGTCAAGATACGACCCTGCCCAACATTGGTGAGGCATGAGACAAGAGGCCTTGGCAGAGGGGGAGGGAATGGAGCGAAGTGGCTACCGGCCAGGTCGGTACGGCCGGCAGTAAGACCAGAAGATCCTGTCACACGTCCCATGGACGCAGTCAACTCCGATGTACTGCCAGCTGACGCTTTCACTCTTTTGTATGCGGAATGATGGCTCGTTGACCGTCTCAGCGGCACTCCCTGGACGTTCAAGAGCAGGAACTTCAATATGCCATATTTGTAAAATGGTGTTGTGGGTTCATTCTATGTCGTTGTAATTATTGTCACAAATGTATCATTTCTTTTGCAGGGAATCAGAGAGTATATTTCAATTGCTTTTTTACCATTCCCTTAGCAGCTGAGGATGCAGAGAAGTTTGCCTTTATGGTACCATCAGTAAATAAAGGAGAGCCAGCAAAGAGGTATCATTGGGTAGTGTTACCACAAGGAATGAAAAATTCACCTACGATGTGTCAGACATTTGTGGCATGGGCTCTAGAGCCGGTGCGGAAAAAGTATCCAGATTTAATAATGTATCATTATATGGATGATATATTAATAGCAGGGACACAATTGAATGCAGACCACATTTTACAGCACTTAGAGCACTATTTAGGAAAACGGGGTTTAAAAATAGCACCGAAAAAAAAAAATTCAAAAGAAGGGACCATGGCAATATTTGGGCTGGATTATTACCAGGGGAGTGGTCCGCCCACAAAAAATAAAGATTAATTCGAAAATAGAAAATCTTTCTGATGTCCAAAAATTAATGGGGGATATACAGTGGGTTTGCAATATTTGCGGAATTACTAATGATGATCTGAGGCCATTGATGCCACTCCTGGGGTCTTCAGTGGAGGCTCCAGAGCGACGTCAACTGCACGAGGATCAACACGAAGCTTTGCAGAAGATTACTGAGAAGATAGCAACAGCCTATGCTCACAGATGTTCACCTACTGAGATTATCTCGCTTATGATAGTTAATTTAGGAGGGCAACAGCAACATCCACTAGGATTGATCGTGCAGTTAGGAAATACGGCAAACAGTTTGAAAGTATTGGAATGGGTTTTTCTCTCCTATCAACCCAGAAAAACAGGGGTCACCAGATATGAATTATTTGCACAACTCATTATTAAGGGAAGACAAAGAATTGTAGAAATATCTGGATTAGAACCTGTAATAATTTATGTTCCTATATCTCAAAAGTACTTAGATTGGTTGTTGGTCAGTTCTCCGGAGTTTCAGATCGCAATTTTTTAAGACGTGTTACAAATAGCTATCTGTCCGATGGATTATTGTCACTGTTGGCTAATCAACAGTTTGAAGAAATGCCTATGCGATCAGAGACCCCAGTGAACGGGATGACAGTCTTTACCGACGCAGGATGCAAATCCCATAGAGCGGCTGCCACTTGGCAGGAAAATGACGAAGGGAAACATCAACTGTTACCTGGGGTGTGTGGAGATTCTTTACAAACTATGGAACTTCGGGCAGTCCTTTGGGTATTCGAAAAATGGTCTCAAGAGGCTGTTAATGTTGTCTCGGATTCTCAATAGACACCTTTTCGCATGCCATTTGGGCTACCGCACAAGGCGGAGAAACAGCGCGACATGTTATCAAGCAAATGCATGCTGCTATTATGCCCTTAGGAGTTCCTTTACAGTTAAAAACGGATAATGGGCCTGCGTATGTGTCTCGAAAATTTTCCCACTTCTGTCAGCTTTGGGGCATTCGACATATTACAGGGATTCCTCATTCCCCTACAGGGCAAGCTATCATGGAGCGGGCACATCAAACATTGAAAGCGCTTTTGCAAAAACAAAAAGGGGAAAGCGTGCTGGACACGACAGAATGACTTGCAAAGGCGGTGTATGTGTTAAATTATTTGCGTTTTACGGGAGACAGGGAAGACCCTCCAATGGTGATTCATAATTCAAGTCTACGATCTGGGGTGTCCCAGACTGGGGAAAGAATTTTAGTACAGTATAAAGATGTGGTCACTGGAGAATGGAAAGGACCTGCAGAGTTAAAAATGACTGGTCGAGGCTATGCTTGTATTCTTACAGATAGCGGAGTGAGATGGGTTCCAAGTCGATGGCTTCGACCATGGCGAGCGCACCTCTCTCCACAAGCAGAAGAAAGTTGTTCGTGAGTCTGATAGTCACGTGTTTGATATGCCAGGTTCAGGCATGGTTTTCCGTTCAACCAAGAAAAAATATCTGGGTTACACTAGCTAATCAAACGGGCCAAGGCCACCTTGCTTATCTATATCCACTGCTGAGAATCCGTTTACAACATGCTTGGTTGGTCTGCCCTTAGGGGACTATGATTCGGCAATGGTAGTAAAGAAGACCGCCCCTGATCTAGCCTTGTTTTTAAAAATAACAAACACCTCTGCAGTTATGGATAAGTGGGATAGATGGATGGCACATGGACCACAGGAGTTGTTGGAACCGCAGGAGTTGGATATTTTAGGATGCATTACAGCCCCTACCTGTTTATATTTTAATTGGTGTAATTATACAACGAGCAACATCTCGTGCTCTAGTATTGTCCCAATAAGACTCCCTAAAGGAATATTTTTGATTTGTGGTGATCATGCATGGCAAGGTGTTCCCTCCTGTTTGAGAGGTGGTCCTTGCACATTGGGGCGCCTGACATTGCTAACTCCCAACACTTCTATGATATTGAACCTTACCCGACGGCATAGAATAAGACAACAGATTTGAAAATATCAGGAAGGGCGCAATGACCAATTGGATTTTTGGACTGCAGACAAAACCATACTAGCCTCTTTCCTTGCCCCTGGGGTTGCTGCTGCCCAAGGCTTAACCACTTTAAATAAATTGGGATGTTGGCTAGCGAAACAAATCAATGCTACTTCTGCAGCACTCAGTGCTTTGTTTATGGAAACTGACTCAATAAGGCATGCGACATTGCAAAATAGGGCAGCTATCAACTTCCTACTTTTGGCCCAAGGGCACAGGTGTGAGGAGTTTGATGGCATGTGTTGTATGAATTTAACAGATACATCACAGTCGGTAACTCAACAATTGCGAAACCTGAAGGACTTAACGGACAGGTTACAGGCAAGTTCACTAGGCCCCAAATCATGGCTGTCAAGTTTGGGCCTAAAGCGGATGGTTACTTAGTAAAAGGGACAGTTGTTATAATACTTGTTATCTTAATACTAATGCTTATTGTACTGTTTTTATTGCATTCTCTACAAGGAATGGTTCAAAAGGTACTAAAGAATGCTTGGCTAGCTAATAACTCAAATGAGTATCTTACACACCCAATGAATGAGCTTTGTTAGATAAACACGCTCAAAACAAAAAGGGGGAGAGGCTACCACATTACCCTAAGAACGTTCGAATAAGGCCTTATATGTGTTAAATTATTTGTGGAAGGAGAAAGGACCTTTTCAACTGCTAACCTGGGGACGAGGTTATGCTTGTGTCATTACAGACTCTGGAAATCATTGGGTACCCGCAAAATGGTTAAAACCATGGGTGGAACAGTCACCATCGTCATCGTCGGACACATCTTGACACTATCAGGTGTCATCGCAATCTGGATGCCATCTCAGCCAAAAGAAAATGTATGGGTAAATCACACTGAAATTAGCGGTATCATGAGAGAAACATGGAAAGCTTTTAGAGCAAAGCGCTCTATAACTACAAAACCTTTAGTAAGATACAATATTGGTTTTCATAGTTTTGTACAAGTGCTTTTTCCATCGCTAGGAGTAGTTTCTATCGCTAGGAGTAGTACAACTAGAATTGTTTGCCTTGTAATATTCTGCTATTAATTTAAGCACAGTTGATATGTGACTGCTGGATTATGGTAAGATGCCGTGTGAACAAAGCCTACGAACCAATAGACGGGATGGCTGTGGCGCGTGCAGCACGTCTGGCCAGCGGGTGCATACGCCATAGGCTCCCTGTGTTAAAAGGTGACAACTGAGGTGAGTTCCGACACTCGCTGGCCACGTGTGTTGAAACTCGTTCCTCTACAAATGTGTAATACCGGGATTTCCCGAAGGGCAGTGGGCCGGTGTACGGCAAGGCCATCGTTGCCTCCGTGGGGACGCCCACATAAAGCTGGCACCTACCAACTGCTGGGCTGAGTTCACGGCACAGGACGATACAAGAATGTACAGATGGTCCATCTTTCTCACAGTCCTTGGGTTGTGAATGATCCATCAGGTTTTGTTTATATAAAAACAAAAAGGGGGAGATGTTGGGATCACTCTGCACGGCTCGACCTTAAGGAGAAGGAGCTGTGGCATTGAGCTGCACGGCTCGACCTTAAGGAGAAGGAGCTGCAGCATTGAGAAGCTGGTAAACAGCTGGATATCTGCACGGCTCGGCCTTGAGAAGAGGGAGCTGTGGTAAACAGCTAAGAAGAAGCAAGAAAAACAGGGACACCTGCAAGCAGCAATCCTGACTGTGTGAGGGGCGCGTGGACAGTGCGTGATCAGATGCTTGTAACCAATGGGGGGCGATGTCTGGCGCGTGGACAGTATGTTAACCTATAAAAGCTGTGTACTTTGCTAAAATAAAGGAGAATGACCATACCCACATTGGGACTCATCATTACTCCGGGATCGCCTCCCACTCCGGCAGTTGTCATGTGAACATCCTTTAGGAACAGACTTGTTTTCTTGTAAGACAATTATATAATAGTTCAAATGATCAATGGTTCAATGATCAATGTCTTTCTACAAGAAAGACACTGAGATGCTGGAGCGTGTCCAGAGAAGGTCAACGAAGCTGGTGAGGGGTCTGGAGCACAAGTCTTATGAGGAGTGGCTGAGGGAACTGGGGTTGTTTAGTCTGGAGAAGAGGAGGCTGAAGGGAGACCTTATCACTCTCTACAACTACCTGAAAGGGGGTTGTGGTGAGGTGGGTGTTGGTCTCTTCTCCCAAGTAACTAGCGATAGAATGAGAGGAAATGGCCTTAAGTTGCGCCAGGGGAGGTTTAGATTGGATATTAGGAAAAATTTCTGACCACTGAGAGAGTGGTCAAACATTGGAACAGGCTGCCCAGGGAGGTGGTGGAGTCACCATCACTGGAGGTGTTCAAAAAACGTGTGGATGTGGCACTTTGGGACATGGTTTAGGGGACATGGTGGTGTTGGGCTGATGGTTGGACTTGATGATCTTAAAGGTCTTTTCCAACCTTAATGATTCTGTGATTCTGTGAAAGATAGACCACAAGTAGGAGACACTGCAACTGATTGCTGTTAGTGGATAATCTGATTTATTTCCATTTAAAGTTTAGCTGTTATGTTAAGTAATGTATATATTATATATATACATATAATATATTTGATATATAATGATATAATATATTTCTAACCTTATTGGTTCTATGATTCTGTGATCAAAAAGGAGGAGCTTCCCTCCACAGACAGGAGTACCATGTGAAAAGAAAACCTAGGGTCCCTCTGATGATGTGTGAATGTAATGTGCCCAACATTTGAAGGGATGTAAGATTTACTTGCTATCTGTATTCCTCTTCTTATTCTGTCTTATTAAAACAGCTATTCTATTAAGCCATTTCTTGTTGAGCCTTTCTTACTGAGATCCAGAAAGAACCCTGCACCATTTTTGTCTCTCACTTCATCCCTTGGCACCAACTGTGCTGCAGAACAACATGTAAATGATAGGATTTTAGTAGATATAATTAACCTGGAACATTACTTCACCAGTAGAGAGTAAACACCTTCACAGCAGAAATGCCACTGATCCTTGAGAAGCTCCCCCTTAAAACTATGTTTGCATTTAGAAAACTATGATCACAGAAATTACATCCATATTCAGCATATTTTTTCACAATTTGCATTCTAATGCACAATACTGATATTTCTTAGAATTTCAGTTTCTATTTCATAGGATAGTTTGCGTTGGAAGGGACCTTAAAGGTAGAAAAGAACAGAACAGAATAGGATAGAATAATTTAGTTCAGTTGGAAGGGACATACAGTGATCATCTAGTCCAACTGCCTGACCACTTCAGGGCTGACCAAAAATTAAAGCATGTTATTAAGGGCATTGTCCAAATGCCTCTTAAAATCTGACAGTCATGGAGCATCAACCACCTCTCTAGGAAATCTGTTCCAGTGTTTGATAACCCTCTCAGTAAAGAAATAGTTCCTGACATCCAGTCTTCCTAATATCTAATCTACATCTACCCGCTCTCAGTTTAAAAACTTTACCCCTCATCCTGTCATTACACTCCCTGATAAGGAGTCCCTCCCCACCTTTACTGTAGGCCCCCTTTAAGTACTGGAAGGCCATTATAAGGTCTCCCCGGAACCTTCTCTTCTCTAGGCTGAACAACCCCAACTCTCTCAGCCTTTCCTCATAGGAGAGATGTTCCATCCCTCTGATCATTTTTGTGGCCCTCCTCTGGACCCTCTCCAACAGGTCCATGTCTTTCCTGTGCTGAGGGCTCCAGAGCTGGACGCAGTACTCCAGGTGGGGTCTCACCAGAGCGGAGTACAAGGGCAGAATCACCTCCCTCGACCTGCTAGCCACACTTCTTTTGATGCAGCCCACGATGCAACTGGCCTTCTGGGCTGCAAGAGCACATTGCTGGCTCATATTCAGTTTTTCATCCACCAATACCCCCAAGTCCTTCTCCACAGGGCTGCTCTCAAAATACTCATCACCCAGCCTGTATCCATGTTTGGGATTGCCCCGACCCAGGTGCAGGACCTTGCACTTGGCCTTGTTGAACTTCATGAGGTTCACACAGGCCCATTTCTCGAGCTTGTCCAGGTCCGTCTGGATGGCATCCCTTCTCTCAAGTGTATCAGCTGCACCACTCAGCTTGGTGTTATTCACAAACTTGCTGAGAGTACACTCAGTCCCACTGTCCATGTCCCCAACAAAGATGTTAAATAATACTAGTCCCAATACAGACCCCTGAGGGACCCCAGATGTCACTGGTCTCTACCCAGACATAGAGCCGTTGACCACAACTGTTTGAGCGTGACCATCCGGCCAATTACTTATCCACTGAGTTGTCCAGCTGTTGAAGGCATGCAAGGAATGAAGCTGGGGATATTGTTTAGTCTCTGTGAGCAGTTAACAAGGTGCAACCTTGAGGGAAGGAACAAGAGAATCACAAAAGAAACACAGCTACTCAACCTTCAGTGAACTATCCTAATTAACATCTAATTGACATATACTTGGCATATTAGAAACCTGACCCTGGATGGGGAAAACCCCCTCCTCACAAAAGCCCCTTCCTCACTGAGCATGCCTAGAGAAAAAGAAGGACACTGTGACTTTAAGTGGAGACAAGGCTTGTGAGAACCAATGGGAACAAGGGGAGCGGAGCCAACTTTTAAAAAATAGTGATAACTGTTGCTCGAAGTGTATAAATGTTTTCTGTGTGTTAACTGAGCTGTGCTAGCTTTGTGGACCTACCACCTAGCACCCAACTCTGCGCAGATTTGGAATAAAAGCAAGTATCTCGGCTCTGTATGTTTTTCGGCTCTCTGCACACTGGGTGGAAGAACCCATATTTGGGACAACACAACCATCAAATCCATGTCTTTCCATTTTAGAGACAAGGATGTTGTGCAGGACACCATCAAATGCTTTGCACAAGTCCAGGTAGATGACATCATTTGCTCTTCCCTTATCCACTAATGCTGTAACCCTGTTGTAGAAAGCCACCAAATTTGTCAGGCACGATTTGCCCTTAGTGAAGCCATGTTGGCTGCCACCAATCACTTCTCTGTTTTCCATGTCCCTCAGCATAGTTTCCAGGAGGATCTCCTCTCTGATCTTGCTGAGCACAGAGGTGAGACTGACCAGCCTGTAGTACCCTGGATCTTCCTTTTTTGCCTTTTTAAAAATGGGGGTTATGTTTCCCCTTTTTCAGTCACTGGGAACTTCACTGGTCTGCTACAACTTCTCAAATATGATGAAGAGTGGCTTAGCAATGTCATCTGCAGTTCCCTTAGGACCCTCAGATGCATGTCATCAGGTCCCATGGACTTGTGCACATTCAAGTTCTTTAGATGGTGTAGAAGCAGATCTTCTAGAACAGCTTATGGGTAAGAAATCAGAGACCAAGGCAACAAAGGGAACCTTGTGGTTGGTGTCTACTGCAGGCTGCCCAATCAAGGGCAGTCTATAGAGGAAGCCTTTTTACTCTATAGTAAGAAGCTACAGTAAGAAGCTACAGGAAGCATCGCACTCGCAGGCTCTCGTCCTGCTGGGGGACTTCAACCACCCCGACATCTGCTGGAAAAGTAACACGGCGAGCTGTACAAAATCTAGGAGACTCCTGGAATGCACTGAGGATAACTTATTAAGGCAGGTAATAGACAGCCCTACCAGAGGGGGTGCGATAATGGACCTGTTTGGTCACCAACCCAAGTGAGCTAATTGGTTCCATCAAGACTGGAGGCAGCCTGAGCTGCAGTGAACATGCTGAAAGCAACCTTCCAGCTCTTCAGGAGTTAGTCAGTAGGACCCCCTGGGAAACTGCCCTCAGGGACAAGGGAGCAGAACAGAGCTGGCAGGTCTTTAAGAACGCTTTCCATAGAATGCAAGAGCTCTCGATCCCCAGGTGTAAGGAATCAGGAAAGGAAGACAAGAGACTGGCATGGCTGAGTGGAGATCTGCTGGTCAAACTAAAGGGCAAGAAGGAAATGCACAGGCAGTGGAAGCAGGGACAGGTATCCTGGGAAGAGTACAGGGACGCTGCCCAGTTGTGTAGGGATGGGGTCAGGAAGGCCAAGGCACGGCTGGAGCTGAACTTGGCAAGGGATGTAAAGAATTATAAGAAGGGCTTCTACAGGTATGTCAGCCAGAAAGGGACAAAGAAAGCATAGCCCCCTTGATGAACAAGACTGGCAGACTGGTAACAACAGATGAGGAGAAGGCTGAGGTATTCATCGATGACTTTGCCTCAGTCTTCACTGGCAGTCTCTCTTCGACACCTCTCAAGGGGATGGACTGCAAGATGGGGACTGGAGGAGCAAAGTCCCTCCCACTGTAACAGAAGGTCAGGTTCAAGACCACCTGAGGAACCTGAACATGCACAAGTCTATGGGACCTGACGAGATGCATCCCAGAGCCCTGAGGGAATTGGCTGATGTAGTTGCCAGGCCACTCTCCATGATATTTGAAAAGTCCTGGCAGTCAGGTGAAGTCCCTGGAGACTGGAAAAAGGGAAACATTGCACCTGTTTTTAAAAAGGGTAGCAAGGAGGACCCTGGGAACTACCGACCAGTCAGCCTCACCTCTGTGCCTGGGAAGATCATGGAGCAGGTCCTCCTAGAAGCTATGCTAAGGCACATGGAGGACAGGGAGGTGATTTAAGCCAGCCAGCATGGCTTCACCAAGGGCAAGTCCTGCCTGACCAACCTAGTGGCCTTCTATGATGGAGTGACCACATCAGCAGACAAGGGAAGAGCTACCAATGTCGTCTATCTGGACTTCTGTAAGGCCTTTGACATGGTACCCCACAACATCCTTCTCTCTAAATTGGAGAGAGATGGATTTGACGGGTGGACTGTTGGGTGGATGAGGAATTGGCTGGACGGTCACATCCACAGGATACTGGTCAATGGCTCAGTGTCCAGATGGAGATCGGTGATGAGCAGTGTCCCTCAGGGGTCTGTATTAGGACCAGTACTCTTTAATATCTTCATCGATGACATAGTGGGTTTGAGTGCACCCTCAGCAAGTTTGCAGATGACACCAAGCTGAGTGGTGCAGCTGACAGGCCTGAGGGATGGGATGCCTTCCAGAGGGACCTGGACAATCTTGAAGAATGGGCCCGTGTAAACCTCATGAGGTTCACGAAGGCCAAATGCAGGGTCCTACACCTGGTTCGGGGCAAACCCCGGTATCAATACAACCTGGGGGATGAAGGGATTGAGAGCAGCCCTGCTGAGGACTTGGGGGTACTGGTGGATGAAAAATTGGACATGAGCCAGCAATGTGCACTTGCAGCCCAGAAGGCCAACCGTATCCTGGGCTGCATCCAAAGAAGCGTGGCCAGCAGGTCAAGGGAGGTGATTCTGCCCCTCTACTCCACTCTGGTGAAACCCCACCTGGAGTCCTGCGTCCAGCTCTGGAGCCCTCAGCACAGGGAAGACATGGACCTGTTGGAGAGGGTCCAGAGGAGGGCCACAAAAATGATCAGAGGGATGGAACACCTCTCCTATGAGGACAGGCTGAGAGAGTTGGGGTTGTTCAGCCTGGAGAAGAGAATGCTCCGGGGAGACCTTATTGCCACCTTTCAGTACTTAAAGGGGGCTTATAAGAAAGATGAGGACAGACTTTTTAGCAGGGCCTGTTGCGACAGGACAAGGGTTATTGGTTTTAAACTAAAAGAGGGCAGATTTAGACTAGATATAAGGAAGAATTTTTTTACAGTGAAGATGGTGAAAGACTGGAACAGGTTGTCCAGAGAGGTGGTAGATGCCCCATCCCTGGAAACATTCATAATCAGGTTGGATGGGGCTCTGACTAACCTGCTCTAGTTGAAGATGTCCCTGCTCATTGCAGGGGGATTGGACTAGATGACCTTTAAAGGTCCCTTCCAACCCAAACTATTCCATGATTCCATGATCCTATGATGATTCTCCTATGGTGGGCGGTACTTCCTTCTCCCATTTCCTGCCTTTGGATTCTTTGAATTGGGCAGCGTGCATCAAGCACTTGCTGGTGAAGACCTAGGCAAAAAAGTTGTTGAGTACCTCAGCCTTCTCCATTTCGGTTGTAACCAGGTCTCCCGTTTCGCTCCTCAGGGAACTGTGTGCAGTTTCTTTCATCTTCCTTGCTTGTCCTACGTACCTGAAGAAACCCTTCTTGTGATTTTTCATGTCCCTAGCCAAGTTCAGCTCCGTTTGTGCCTTGGTTTTCTTGATCCCCTCCCTGCACTCCCAGGCCGTATCCCTATGTTTTAGGGTGGTTTCGAGGATTCCCGAGAAGGGTAAACACATATACACAGACCACAAGGGGATAAAAGCAAGTGTTTTATTAACTAGAGACATGCATTACACTAAGGGTGTTTTGCAAAGCAATTGTCTTACCAACCCAAGGACTGTGAGGAAGATGAACCATCTGTACATTCTTGTGTCGTGCTGCACCGTGAGCTCAGCCCAGCAGTCGGTAGGTGCCAGCTTTACATGGGTGTCCCCACGGAGGCGATGGTGACCTCGCAGTACACCGGCCCACTGCTCTTTGGGAAATCCCAGTATTTATACATTTGCAGAGGAACGGGTTTCAACACATGTGGCCAGTGAGTGTCAGAACATGCCTCGGTTGCCACCTCTCAACGTAGGGAGCCTATGACGTATGCGCCCGCTGGCCAGGCGTGCTGCACGCGCCACAGCCATCCCGTCTATTGGTTTGTAGGATTTGTTCACGCGGCATATTACCGTAATCCAGCAGTCACGCATCAACCATGCTCAAGCCAATAGCAGAATGTTGCAAGGCAAACAAAATTGTGAATTGTGCTTTATATTCCTCCGTTACTGTACGTCTTCCACATCCTCCCCTAGCCTTGATCAACTTTCTTATCTCTGTGGGCTGTTTTCTCTCACCCAGCCTAGTATCTATTTCTCACCCAGCCATCCATTTTCTCCTGTGCTAACTGTGGTTTTCTCACAGACCAAAATTCCATCTGTTAACCCCTCTGCTACGGTTTTCTCGGCTATCTACTTCTTACCCAGTGTCCATCCACAGACCAAAATTCCATCTTTTAACCCCTCCGTATACATGCCACCGTGTGGTCCGTGGTTGGAACACGATGATATTCCACCATTCGTACAACATGTTGTTGCAGCAAGGTATCAATCATCTGTCATATTAATTGAATAATACAGGGGACAAAATGCATAATACATAAGAATACAAGACATCCAAGAGTAAAACCCAAAATGAGTTGTTGTAACCATGGCCACCCCCATGTCCACCCCACAAAGGGGTTCCAACCTGTTTGTACATCAAGTTGGTGATTTAGTCTTTGTAGCTCCTGTATTTGTGCATGAATAGATGTGGAGTGGTCGCTTAGGTTCATGCAACAGAGTTCATCAAAGTGCTGGCAGCCATGCCCATGAGCAAGTAATAAAAAGTCGATTGCAGCTCTATTTTGTAATGTTGCATGTCTAATACTATCTACATCTAACAATAAGTCAGATAATGCTAAACTAGTGGAGTTACTATATTTGGCTAGCCAACATCCCAGTTTGTTTAGTTGAGATAGGGCTGCAGCACTTGCTACCCCAGGTGCGAGCACAGATGCTGTGATAATCCGTGGAGCATCCCAAAACTCCACGTTATCCTTGCAGTTGAGAGCAAATGCATGTATTTCCCGTGTCCCTCGAGCATGGTCTTTATGCATCCAGATTGCAAGGGTAATGTTCGGGGCTAACAGGGTGAGTCGGCCCAGGGTACATGGCCCACCCTTGATGGCCCATGGTACTCCTGGCCAGGCTCGGTCACCGCATATCAAAAACAGTCCCGATAGCAAAGACATATGTGTGGAAAAACTTATCATAACATTGTTGGAGGTGGTGTTACACCAGCGCAATGCATTGGAATATCCTGGTAGAGTGGCATTAGCCCACCATGATGCACTCTCTTTACCTCTGTAATTACAATAGGTAGACCAATCTGCATTCAGGGATCCCAGAGTCTGGAGTTCCTGGGGTGGCAATGAAGGTGAATGTCCAATTCGTGGAAACCAGGCATTCCAGTCCGTCGGATTTATGGCTGGCCATATGGCAGCCGTTGACAGACCTTTGAACTCCGTTGATGACAGCGGAACCCCTATTAGACATGTGGAAAAGGGATTATTTGGTGTTGCTGTACTGAGACACAAGGAATCTTGTCCGGTCACATTAGCCAAAGTGACCCAGACGTTTTCCTTGGGTTGCGGCGGTACCCACGCCTGTGTCCATCTGTGAACACAAGGTGGGGGGGGGGAAACACAGCCTATACCCTATTCTCGCCACATTAAATGCTGTGTTGGCACGCGCCGCCACGTGAATTCTCCCTGCACTATGATAGTTACAGCTTGTGAGTCATCATCGGCTATAACTTAGGCCGCAACTGGTTGTCCTAGCAGGGGCTGATACCATACCCGCGTCCCAGCGAACCACCGCGTGGTCTCTTTAACCACTTAGGAAATGGTATGCCAAAACCCATGGGGTGGCAGGCAAGACCACTGCCCACGAGGAGGTATTTTTAATTCCAAGTATGAGTTGTTTTTGTCCAGATTCCTGAGTTGGGTTCAGTAATACAAGGCTCCGGGCCAAGAGCCCTGGGGTTAAGCACAGTAAACGTAAACAGTTGCCGGAGGCTGGATACAGCGTGATGTCAGTACAAAAACACCGCGTCTCTTGACTAGCCATGGTTATGTCTGCAGTACTTTGCATGGCGTATCCACCACCCTGGGGGTAGGTGCCGTAAGGTTGATTGAACATATGGGTCCGTTGTAAGCCCCAAGAATTTACTTGCGTCTACATTATCTAACAAAACCATGTCTCCTCCCTCCTCCATGAGCCGTACCAGCCAATGCTGTGGTTTTTCTCCTGGCCTCTGTTTATATTTCTCTAAAAGGTTTTTAATATCCTCAGGGGAATAATCTTCCAGCTGGTCCTGTCAGACAAATACACCGCTAGGATCGACCACCACTTTTTGTTTTACTATGGGGGTGGCTCGCTTCCCTGACTCAGGCACTGCAGAGGTCAAGGGTGCTACCACTTCCCCCTCCGTCTCTGTGGAGTCATCGTCACTACTTTCCCATATGTTACCGTCCCATGTCTCCATATCCCACCTGGGGTCAGTTACAATCGCCCGGACATGAGGACCGCCCTTCGGCTTTCGGGATCCCTTTTTCCTCCGGCGGGCTACTTGCACTGCGAAACAGGTAGCAAGATTGGCACATTTCTGCACTAACTCCTCCCGCTGTTTTGTTTCACTAAGGAGAGCTTGTTGTTGTACAACTGTAGTCGCTTTAAACTCCTGCAACTGATTCTCCAGCTGTACAATTTTTGCCTCCAGTTCCTGTGTTCGCCCCCATTGTATTTGATAGGCGAATAGGAGGGCACCCCCCATCTGCCCAGCGTGCTTAAGGTGGTCCTTCCCTTTCATATGTGATGTTTCTATGAACCCTTCCCAATATTTTAAAACCTCCATGGGAGATTCATTAGTCCATCGTTCTGGGCGTACCTGAGTACAGGTTTCCCACTTGTCCCAGAGGGTATTCCAGGGTTCCAGGGTCCAACCTGATCTCTCAATTGGGGGTGCCAACCCACTGGTACCCATCCCAGATTTCCAGGGCATTTTTAGAGCAATTGTATCGAGTGCGCAAGACCTCTTTCCTATATCTTACACAATAATAATAAACTACTTGCCCGTGGGTCAAAGATGTGACATGCCCACAAAGGATCCAAAAGAAATCTAAAGATTTATTCAACAGTAGGTCGGTGGGTAAGATGTGCTGTCCACACCAACCACAATCTATGTTAACAAAACAAGGACAATTCCTACACAAACAACAAGGATTCCGTCCCACGGCAAGTCTTGTTGTCAGATTTATCCCTAAACCTTCATGCGGGGACCCTCCCATTTACTACTCAACTGACCCCTCCGCACCCAAGTGGCGCAACCGATAGATAACTATTGACTCCACTATCTGCGTCCCACCCACTTGTGTCTATGTGCCTCCTTCTGTACGGGAATCCCATCCTCGTTGCCAATTTATGTTTTAGGGTGGTTTCGAGGATTCCTGAGAAGGGTAAACACATATACACAGACCACAAGGGGAAAAAAGCAAGCGTTTTATTAACTAGAGACATGCATTACACTAAGGGTGTTTTGCAAAGCAATTGTCTTACCAACCCAAGGACTGTGAGGAAGATGAACCATCTGTACATTCTTGTGTCGTCCTGCGCTGCGAGCTCAGCCCAGCAGTCGGTAGGTGCCAGCTTTACATGGGCGTCCCCACGGAGGCAACAGTGACCTCGCAGTACACTGGCCCACTGCTCTTCGGGAAATCCCGGTATTTATACATTTGCAGAGGAACGGGTTTCGACACATGTGGCCAGTGAGTGTCAGAACATGCCTCGGTTGCCACCTCTCAACATAGGGAGCCTATGACGTATGTGCCCGCTGGCCAGGCACACTGCACGCGCCACAGCCATCCCGTCTATTGGTTCGTAGGCTTTGTACACATGGCATATTATCAATCATGCTTAAGCCAATAGCAAGATGTTACAAGGATTCCTACCTCCACGTCCTCCCCTAGTATTGTTCAACTTTCTTATCTCTGTGGGAAACCATGTGGTTTCTCTCACCCAGCCTGTTATCTACTTCTCACCCAGCTATCTCTTTTTCTCACTGTGCTAATTGCGGTGTTCTCACAGGCCGAAAGTCCATCTTTTAACCCCTCTGCTGCGGTTTTCTCACTGTCTACTTCTCACTCAGTGTCCAGCTATGGACCAAAATTCCATCTTTTAACCCCTCCGTATACACGCCACCGCGTGGTCCGTGGTTGGAACACAATGATATTTTACTATTCTTCTCATGGGCCGAAAGTCCACCTTTTTAACCCCTCCGCTGTGGTTTTCTCGGCTATCTACTTCTTACCCAGGGTCCAACTACGGACCAAAATCCCATCTTTTAACCCCTCCGTATACAGGTCCCTCCCACGGAAGACTGCCCTCCACAAACTTCTCCAATGTGGGTCCTTCCCACAGGCTGCAGTTCTTCATGAACTGCTCCAGCCTGGGTCCCTTCCACGGGGTGCAGTCGTTCAGGAACAGACTGCTCCAGCATGGGTCCCCCACTGGATCACAAGTCCTGACAGCAAACATTCCCCAACATGGGCTCCTCTCTCCACAGGTCCACAGGACCTGCCAGGAGCCAGCTCCAGCGTGGAACTCCCACAGGGTCACAGCCTCCTTTGGATGTCCATTTGCTCCAGTGTGGGCTCCTCCATGGTCTGCAGGTGATCTGCATGATCTGCTCCACTGTGGAGCTCCATGGGCTGCAGGGGGACAGCCTGCCTCACCATGGTCTTCAGCATGGGCTGCAGGAGAATCTTGGCTCCAGCACCTGGAGCACCTCCTCCTCCTCCTTCTTCAATGACATTGGTGTCTACAGAGTTGTTTCCCTGTCATATTCTCACTCCTCTCCAGCTGCAAATGCCGCATGCCATTTTTTTCCCCTTTCTTAAATATGTTATCACAGAGGCGCTACCACCGTCGCTGATTGGCTTGGCCTTGGCCAGTGGTGGGTCTGTCTTGGAGCTGGCTGGCACTGGCTCTGTTGGACACAGAGGAAGCTTCTAGCAACTTCTCACGGAAGCGACCCCTGCTAACCCCGCCACTAACAAAACCTTGCAGCACAAACCCAGTACAGCATATTATAGGATCTGTGAAATCTGGTGTTGTCCCGGTGTAAGAGAAGACAACTTTTGGATGAGGCAATACTGAATTGTGCCCTGAGGCGTCTGGTCCCTGGGTGGCAGGGTGTGTAGAAGGATTTGGGCAGGTTCCTAGGATGGTTATCACCTCCCATAGCCTGGGACTTTACACCTGAGCAGGCAAGCAACCCTGGCAAACTGACGCTGATAGAAGGCTACCTTGCATACCCCAATGAAAACCAGCAGCTTCTAGCACTGTACTGGGGCTTGGCCTGTGCCTACCAAGCCGCAGTTCAGTACCCTCAGAGGACTATGGTTGAGGCAGGGACCCAAACAACAACAACTACAGTAATTGCCCCAGTAGTGAAAAAGAAACAGTGGACAAGGAGAACAATGGGTCCATATCATCACTTAGTAAGGGAGGAGGAAGAAGAGGAAAGGTTTGATCAAGTAGCCTGTCCTTCTGATGTCAGGGACAAATGAAAGATTCTAGCGGGGCAGGTCAGTAGGAGACAACACAATTAAAAAAAAGATTAATGAACCCAGATTTAGTGGTCAAGAAGATGAAGAAGTAGTTGTACTTAAGCAGTAAACCATGAAGACTGAGCTGTTCCTGCACTCTTGAAAAATGTAACTGTCATGAGGTCAGCAGAATCCACAGTAACTAGAGTAAAGGTAAAGGTGGCAGGGGGAGATCGCAACCACCGACTCAATTGAGGGACTATGCAAGTTACCCCCCCCCCCTTTCTAGGAGCATGCGCAATAATTTAAATATGGGTAACCAATAATAAGCAAGCAATGTGGTAATTACTAGCCAATGAGTGTAAATTTGAGAGGTTCTCCATTGTTTTCGCTAATTGTGTAATGGGATAAATATGTGGTGATTCCTCTGTGTGGTGTGCTAGCTTTGTGGAATACCACCTAGCACCCATATCTGAGCAAATATGCTTTAAATAAAATACCTCTACTCTGTGTGTATATTGGCATGTTGCACACTGGGTATACGATCCCACTTTCAGGATAACGGTTTTCTGGCGACCCAGATGGGACTGTGCTGACAGCCTTGCCTGGGTCGTCTCACCACACCCAACGGGGACAAGTGCTCCGACTGCACTCCAGCATGCACCGACCTGTTGATCAGGGACTCCATCAGCTCCTCTCCTGCAGTCAGGCAGTGAGCAACATAACAGTGCAACACTACTTGAAAGAGGTATTTTAAGGGAATGTCCTGGTTTCAGCTGAGATAGATAGATAGATAGTTATTTTTCTTCATAGAAGCTAGTGTGAGGCTATGTTTTCTATGCTATGTGAGGGCAGGGGGGGTGAGTGAATAGCTGAGTGGTTGTTTTGGCTACCCGCTGGGTTAAACCACAACAGTCCTTTTTGGCGCCCAACATAGGGCATGACAGGTTGAGATAATGACAAAACTGACTAGAGGACGTTAGAACAAATTTGTTATAAGCATTCATTATATTAGTTTGATAGTCGCTGGTCACTATGTTTATTCATTTGCTCTCAAAGTTATTGTGCTTGTTCTCAAAGATGTGTTCTGTGACTCCTTATTTTGCTGTATGTTTCCCGTTGTGCTGTTTATCATCTTTGGGAACTGGGTCAAGCTTATTGTTGTTCTGTACTTTGTAACAGTGGCTTATGACATGATAAAATGGCTAGTCGTGACAGTAATCTGGTATCCGTACGCAGCACTGCCATCATCTCTGTACTTTGGGAGCTATTAATAATTACACTTTTTACCTTTTCTCCTCAGAGCGCCAAACTACATCAGAGACACTTTCCTTCACCTTCCCCTTCTCCTCCAAGCTAGTTACAACAGCTCTTGAGAATTTTGAATATCCCTGGGATTTTCAAACCAGCATGCTCCTATTTGCTGAGTCTCCTGAATGTGTTTCAGGTCTTGTTTAAAGTTAAACAATTATTTAAAAATACCACCTCCACAACGGGCACTGTGGCCACTCAGACCCTGGCAACAGGCACTGCGGCTACTCCAACCCCTGTGACAGGCACTGCAGCTATTCCAACCTCAGCGACAGGCACTGTTGCTACTCAAACCCTGGCAAGAGACACTGCAGATGAACCAGAGAACCAGCCTGTGCTGGTATCAGTTGCCCCTATACACAAGAGGAAATGGACAGGAAAGTCAGCTTGTGAAGGATGATGAACAAGAGCCATAACAAGACCTGGAGGAGGAAGAGGCAGAACCATAAATAACCACCTGATCCCTGTCCCTGAGTGAGCTGCGAGATATATGAAAAGACCTCAGCTGTCATCCAGGTGAGCACATCATTGCCTGGCTGCTCTGATGCTGGGATAACAGGGCCAGTAGCCAGGAATTAGAGGGTAGGGAGGCCAAGCAGCTGGGATCCCTGTCTAGGGAAGGGGGTATTGACAAGGCAATTGGGAAAAAGACACAAGCGCTCAGCCTCTGGAGGCAACTACTGTATGGCGTTAAGGAAAGATATCCCTTCAAGGAAGATGTTATCTGTCACTCAGGCAAATGGACCACCATGGAGAGAGGTATCCAGTAGCCATGGTGGAGGTGATTTATAATGACCCGGACAACACAGATCCAGATGAAGTCCAGTGCACACGACCCATGTGGTGGACGTTTCTACGGAGTGCACCATCGTCATATGCCAACTTGTTGTCCCAAATATGGGTTCTTCCACCCGGTGTGCAGAGCCGAAAAACACACAGAGCCGAGATATTTGCTTTTATTCCAAATCTGCGCAGAGTTGGGTGCTAGGTGGTAGGTCCACAAAGCTAACACACCTCAGTTAACAGACAGAAAATATTTATACACTTTGAGCAATAGTTATCAGTGTTTTTTTAAAAGTTGGCTCCATTACCCTTGTTCTCATTGGCTCTCACAAGCCTTGTCTCCACTTAAAGTCACAGCGTCCTTCTTTTTTTCTAGGCATGCTCAGTGAGGAAGGGGCTTTTGTGAGGAGGGGGCTTTCCCTGCCCAGGGGCAGGTTTCTACTATTCATATTATATGTTAATTAGATGTTAATTAGGATAGTTCACTGAAGGTTGAGTAGCTGTGTTTCTTTTGTGATTCTCTTGTTCCTTCCCTCAAGGTTGCACCTTGTTAACTGCTCACAGAGACTAAAAAATACCCCCAGCTTCATTCCTTGCATGCCTTCAACAGATTCCCCCCTTTGAGACTTAGAGAAATAATCAATATTTCAAATAAGTCTCACTTAGATCTTTTCATTTTAAAGTCCCCATCCTTGGGAGGCTTCAGAATTTTCAAAAATTGCTCTATGGTTTCTTCTCATTGCCATATGTCTTGTTGGAGATTTTTCTATCCTTTATAAGAAAGCTTTTAGGTCTGAGGAGTTTACTTTCCTCTTTGGTGAGCATGCCTACCTTGCATTAGAGCTATTTGCTTTATTATGAGCCAAACCTTAAAGTACAATATGATTATAAGCAATACACATAAACATGTTAGTGACAATAAGATCACAATGGGATGTCACATGACATCAGAGGAGGGCTTCCCACCATCTATGTTCTCCATCTTTCTTCATTCGGTCCAAAACACGATATCTCTCTTCTGCCTCATGGTGAACGGTGATTAAAGTCCTTTGTCCATCATCTCAGGTACATCCCAGCAACTGGCATAGATCCTTATGTTGTAAAAGTTTGGGGTTTTTTCTTTTACCAGAGTGAGATTCATCCCAATGGGAGTAGGCAATAGATTTTTAACTAAAGTATAATTGAATTCTAACAGCTGATAATACGTAATAGAAGCTTCATAGTTAAACTCACATCCTATAATCTTAATATTTGAGTGATTACTTACATGAACAGTGATATTATCTACAACTAAAAAAATTACAAAGAGTTCTTATACATGCACATCCCTTCCGAATATATATAAGTACAATTCCAGGGATCTCTTCTGGATGTATCTCAAAGTGACAAACATTTTGCTCAGTGTCAAGGCAAATGTCCTAAGCTTTAATGGTGTTACTTCCCTGTTGTTCCCATACTACACATGCATCAATTTCAACAGTCTGCCATTTGTTATTGCCTCTTTGGGCCTATACTCTAATGGATAGAGTATAGTACCGTTGTGATTTAATCCTAATGCAATGATCAAGTAGATGGTTTTTACTGATGCATTCTGTATGGTTAAAGCAAAAGCCGTGGCTTTATTATTAATAGGGTCATGAGTGAAATTAACTGGATGCCACCACGATTGGAATTTTCTTTCAAATTTAGCTGTGTTTTCCCAGATTATTTTTCCAATTTCAGTGAGTAAGGTGCCATCTTCTCCTTCTCTTACAATTGCTGCTATTGTAGATTGCACCCACAGTTGAGCTTGGATGCCACTGAGAGCTAGAGAACTATTACTTTGAGTAATGCACACCAAGTGCATCTAGGATTAATTGGTGGTCCTTTTCAGTAATTCTTTCCCACTGAGATAATATTTTAGATAAAAGCCACTGATGAGTTCCTAAAGCTGATAGGGAGGTTCCTGATAGGGAGGACCGTAATGGATGTTCTACTTTGTTTAGATCATGTATAGCTGTACTAAGTTTAGTACTACTTTTAGTCCCTTCTTACTAAGCCAAGAAGGCTGGGGGTGCACGGGAAGTTGGGAGGGGACACAGCCAGGACAGCTGACCCAGGCTGACCAAAGAGATATTCCATACCGTATGACGTCATGCTCAGTATATAAAGCTGGGACAAAGAAGAAGGAAGGGGTGGAGGGATGTTTGGAGTTATGGCATCTGTCTTCCCAAGAAACCATTACAAGTGATGAAGCCCTGCTTCCCTGGAGATGGCTGAACACCTGCCTGCCCATGGGGAGTGGTGAATGGATTCCTTGTGTTGCTTTGCTTGTGTGTGTGGCTTTTGCTTTGCTTATTAAACTGTCTTTATCTCAAACCATGACTTTCCTCACTGTTACTCTTCTGATTCTCTCCCCTGTCCCACCGTGGGGGAGTGAGCGAGCGGCTGCGTGGTGCTTAGTTGCCGGCTGGGGCTAAACCATGACAAGCTCCCTTCACTCTCATGTAGTGGATCCAGGAGCCGATCTCTTCTACTTTTCTTTTAGTGGTTCATCCTTCCAGGTCCAGATGTAAACCCAATCTCCAGGAGTGAAGTTATGTGCCAAAGAGTTCAAAGGAAGCAGAGCCCGCTGGTTGAGATACCTGTGTAAAGAGGATAATACCCACGAGAGAGATAACAAATAATCTTTCAAAATTCCTTCACCTTTAATGTGTATGTGGTCACTCCAGCTACCCACCTGATTGAGTAAAGGATGGCCAGGATGTTTACGTGCTGTAGCGGCAACAGTATTGCTGATCCAAGAAGCTCGAAAATTGACTATGGGGCAAAAGATGGTAGTGTATGCACCACATATGGTAATAACTGTTCTAGAGCAAAAGGGAGGTCATTGGTAATCTCCCAGCAGAATGCTGAAGTATCAGGTTGTCCTATTGGAACAAGATGATGTGGAATTGAAAACCACACCGACTGTTAATCCAGCAATATTCTTGTCAACAGAGAATCCAACAGGAAATTTAGAACATGATTGCCTGTTAACTATTGAACAAGTCTATTCCAGCAGACCGGACCTGAAAGACGAACCTTTGGAAAACCCTGACCTGGAATTATTTACAGACAGGAGCAGTTTTGTGCAAGGAAAACAAAAGGACGGATATGCTGTCATCACCACCTCCAAGGTATTGGAGTCAGGGACACTACCTATAAATACCTCAACCCAGAAAGCAGAATTGGTGGCATTAAGGCGGGCTCTGCAAATAGCAGAAGGAAAAAGGGTAAATATTTGGACTGATTCTAAATATGCATTTGGTGTGATCTATGCTCATGGAGCCCTCTGGCAAGAAAGGGGACTGCTGTCAGCCCAAGGAACATCAATAAAGTATAAAGAAGAAATTCTCCAACTCCTGGAAGATGTGCAGAAACCAGAGGAGGTGGCGGTAATGCATTGTAAAGCTCATCAATTTGGTCAGACGGCTGTAAATATAGGTAATCGATTGGCAGACAAAGCTGCAAAAGAGGCAACAGAACGGGGTATCCTTGCACTAGTACCAGTAAAACAAACCAAAATACAATAAATTGGTTGAGCAGTTAGCAGAACAATTAAAAGCATCACAAAATGTAGAAGGATGGTGGGTAACGCCAGAGAAACAGGTGATAGTAACCCCGCAAGTTATGATAGAACTTGCAAAGGAGAAACATGAGCAAACACATCGGGGAGTAGATGCTATGGTTTCGAGTTTAAAAACACCTGTAGTATGTGTAGGAATGACAGGAATAGTCAAATCAATAATAGCTAAGTGTCCAATCTGTCTTAAAAATAATCCTATGAACCAAAGGAAACCACCTTTAGAAGTGACAAAACAAGGAAATCCTCCCGGAGATTATTGGCAAATTGATTTTTTCTGAGTTACCCAGACAAAATGGATATAAGTATTTATTAGTACTAATTGATACATTTTCTGGATGGCCAGAGGTTTTCCCTTGCCGTACCAACAAAGCTAGGGAAGCAGTTAAGATATTATTGAAGGAAATAATACCAAGATTTGGAGTGCCAATGGGAATGTCCTCTGATAGAGGACCACATTTTGTGGCAGAAGTAGTTCAACAAATCAGTAAAATTTTGGGCATAAAATGGGACCTACATATCCCCTGGAGACCACAATCGAGTGGAAAAATTGAGAGAATGAATCAAACATTAAAAAGACAAATAAGTAAGATTTGCCAGGAAACATCTTTGAAATGGCCACAGGCTTTACCATTAGCTCTCTTGAGAATCAGGATTCAACTAAGATCAAGAGACGGTATAAGTCCATATGAAGTCCTGTATTGTAAACCATACCAGACTCCTTTAATCCGAGGGGATATGAAGGTAGCTGGGGAAAATGATTTGAAAAGGTATCTAATTTCTTTAGGAAAAGTCCTTGGAGCACTTTGAAGATATATTGTGCTGACTAGGTCACTTGCCTTGGATACGCCTGTACATCAGTATCAGCCAGGTGATCTTGTATATATAAAAACTTGGAACTCTGAACCACTGCAGGAAAAGTGGAAGGGACCATTCCAGGTACTGTTAACTTATACTGCAATCAAGGTTGGAGGAGTGGAACCGGGGATACACTACACCCGAGTGAAGAAAGCCCCGTCATGGAAGGTCATTAATAGAGATTCAGAGACTGCAAAGTTGACTTTAAAACATGTTTAAGAAATTATCATTGGAAAATATGGAAAAATGTGTTTTGATTTGGAAACTGATGATGTTGGGGAGCATTGTTTGAGATGATAATAGATCAATTGGAAGGGAAAGTGAAGCAGAGCAGCTAATATACATTCCAAGGAGAACTCCAGAAGAAAATTTAATGGTAGGATTGATAAAAGAATTTGCAAATTTACAAAATGTAACCCAAATAACCGCATGTCTTCCAATTCCAAGAGCAGTAGGTGAATCAATTCCATGGGGAATCCTAACGACAAATTTGAGTAATGAGAGATCCAATAATGATAGTACCTACTGTGAGCAAGTTCCCATTATTGGATGGCAGGATCAATTTGTAATCAAGCAAAAACAAAGCCTATAAAGCATAAAGAAGAGTGCACCAAATTAGGATTGGGAGGTGTATATAGACCGAATGGTGAACTCAGTCCGTGGAGTTCTGCACCAGGAGGAGTTTGTCTATATGTTGAACCAATTAAGAAGAATGTTAGCCAAATGATCATGGATGTTGGTGCAGAGGACTCAAGAATGATTCAAATTTGACTAATACCTATAAAATTAAAAGAGGAACAGTATTTAGTTGTGGGAAATCTACAATACTGAGCCCAGGGCATTTAGTTTGGGCAATGAGTGATGGAACTTGGACCACCCATTTACCGGTGGACGGGAAAGTAAGACAAATCACTTTAGGAATGCCGACATTATGTCCAATCTGGAAGAAAGCTCCCTTTAGGGGAGATTCTGAAAATTTAAAGTTAATATGGACAAAAGGATCACAAATTGATGATGATGATTGGAATGAACCCTCGACAGGAGTGAAACTTGGATGAGCCTTAGAATCCTTAATGACTCCCTTGGCAACTTACAGGAATAGGGATTGGTTATATAAGTTGACAGGTCAAGTGGAAAGATTAGCCAGTATAACAAGGAAAGGATTTAAACAACTAAATTTACAGTTACAAGCCACTTCGAAGATGACCCCACAAAATAGGATGGCTCTAGGTATGCTCTTACTAAAAGAACATGGAGTTTGTGGATACCTGAGGGATAGGATAGATCATTGTTGCATACATATCCCAAATGTTACCCAGGATGTTGAATATGATTTGGACTTACTGAGAAAAATAGAAAAGGATACTCAGGAAATGCAACAAGACATGCAAGAAAATTGGTTTGATAAAATTTTCAGTGGATTGGGATGGAACTTGAGTTCTTGGGTGAAGTCCTTATTTGGTACCGTGTTATTATTATTAATAATATCTTTGGGAATATTATTCATTTATCATTGTTTGAAAAAGGAATTTACAAAAAGAGCTACCATTGATCGCAGAATTACACTTGCAATGACTACAAAACGACATCAGAACCTAAATGGTTTAACTGATGATGCTCCCGCCATCATACAGTAATTTAATATTAATAAGATATTTGATTTGTGATGTAAGTATTGAAAAGGAAATTATTTCAAAACTTCCAAAGGGGGGAAATGTAACCAAGGTGGTAGGGAATTAAAATAAAATAGGGTTAGAAAATAGGTTTGTGAATTTGTAGCAAGTTGTAACTACAGAAACATGCCATGCACCAACAATGCTGCCCAGAAGTCCACTCAATCCTTTCCATCTTGATTTAAGTATCAAGGGTTTAAACAATGATGTAGAAGTGTAATTTGTAATTTTCTTGTCTTAAAACAAAGACTTTGGAATGAATAATTACTTATTGTGCCAACGGCCCGTAAAGGTCTATTTAGTGTTGCCAAGTTTAAATGAACTTAAAGGGAAGGGTAATTCCGGCAGGGGGAGATCGCGACCACCGACTCAGAGACCACCCACTCAAGAAACCCTTCGACCCAAAAGATCAAGGAAGTAAATTCTTAGAAAGTTATAGTGAGCATGCATAGTCATTTACATGTTAGGTGAAGAATTTTCAACCAATCATTGTATAGAGGATGATGAATATGTATTTGTGTATCTATAAAAGAATGTTTCTTAGACTGATTGAATGAACACGATTTGGGAAAACTATTCCGTGTTCCCAGCGCCGTGAATAAATAATGCCTGCCTTTTAACACTATGTTGTTGTTACAAGGTTTATTCCCGATTTCGGTGACAACCTCATTCCATTTCCCTATCCAGCGGCAAAACAACATCAATTGTAATATCGTATTATAACTCACCGATCCATTTTCTGGCCAGACTTCATCATCATCCAATTTGTAATTTGGCCATCATTGATTACAATATCTTTTCATTTTATCTTTAGTCATTGTATCTCCTCCAAATTTATTCCATTTCTTCAAAATACACCCCAAAGGGCTACAGGGAGGAATCATGGATTGGTTCGAGCCCATTTTGCCAATTTTTACCTATACCTATACCTGGTTCTCACACTTGGCAAGGCACCCCCCTGGCACCAAGCTTCAGCGTGTAAAGAACGTACCCCTGTGCGCCCTCGGCTCTGACTCCACTGGTCAGTTAAGGCACCCCTTGCCGGTGTCTATGGGCAACTTACACACATGTAACTTTTTTACCTTTTCCGTGAAAATAATTAAATCTTAATACCCACCAATCCAAGTGATTCAAAGAAATTCAAACTTAAGAAATTTAAACTCAATAACATCAAAGTGTTATTAAGCAGACATCTTTATTGCAGCGCTGGACACATGGGGGATATCTCCTCCTAACATGCGTGTGCTGAAACAAAAGTTCATCCCTATGTTCTAGGGGATAAAGTACAGTTCCATGGTAATACAATCCTAGCGCAACAATCGGGTATACGTTATATACTAGAGCTTTATATATTGTTAGTACAAAAGCTGTAGCTGTGTTGTTAGTAGGGTCAAAGGTAAAATTAACCAAATGCCACCGTGATTAGAATCTCCTTTCAAATTCCGTTGCATTATTCCAAATCACCTTTCGGATTTCTTTTGGTAGGATTCTGTCCTCACCTTCTCTGATGGTTGCAGCTGCTATTGTCTGTATCCATAATTGAGCTTGGATACAACTAAGTGCTATGGAAACATTATTCTGAGCCGCACCTAATGCATTTATAATTAGTTCACTATCCTTTTCATTAAGTTCTTCCCACTGTGGTAATACATTTGCTGTACGCCATTGACTGTTTCCTAAAGTTAGAAGGGAAGATCTTAAAGGGTTCTGTATTTTGTTCAGATCCTTGGTCGCCGTGGCGAGTTTGTTCCTTATTATCTCATCATCTATACTATTTAAAACTCCCAATCCTGCTCCCATTGTACCAAACACATCTCTCCTTTTTCTCATTCGGGAAGAAAGGGTCCTTTTATGTAACCATGATGTCCACCCTGTATGTAAGGGATTTATGAATGACGAACAAGCTGGTTGAACGGTGGAAATATCGTTCTGTATTAATAATTCCACTCATTTAAGAGATCATATTGGATTAGACATTACCTGTTGCTGGCCGACATATTTAATTACGTATAGTCCTGACGGATACACATATGGTCCCATATGCTTAAGCTCTGTGGGACTTGATTCAGTAGCCTGAGTTGGGGCAGTGCAGGCAGGGGGAGTGGTGTTTTTGGTGGTTTCCTCTGGTGTCTGTAACCAAAGTTAGAGCTTGGGCCCCCTTTTGAGTTGCCCCCAGACATACCATGGACACCGTTTGAGTTATATTAAAGGAATACCAACAAACCTCTTTTTCTCTACATACCGTGCTGCCTGTTATACTGTGGGAATTATTGCTCCAGACAGTAATTTGGATCTGGAGAGGAGGTGGGTTACTTACATTAAGGAGCCTACAACCTATCTGAACCTCCTTTCCTTTCTCAATCGTCCAGGTATGGGCCGAACCTATTTTTTTTTTCCCATCCAGTTGGTTGTAATGTCATGTTGTTATTATACTTTATCACAGTTGCCAAATTCAACCCTTTTAGATCCTTTCCCGAGCTTCCCGTATACCCAAAATAAGCATCTGTCCAAGGCCAATCCCAAGCACTTATTAAGTTACAGTTTAGCAGAGTCATAAAAATCCATATCATCGCTTTTGAATGCGAAGCTTCAATGGTCCCATAGGTGTCGATTCCCATTGTGGCTTAGGGGCTTTCTTCACTCTGGTGTGATGCACCCACAAGGTCTGTTCTTTAATCTTGATCGCTGTATGGGATGTCAGCAACACCTGGAAGGGGCCTTCCCACTTCAATTCCAGAGGTGGATCTGTAAAGGACTTTACATACACAAAATCACCAGGCTTAATATCATGCACCAGCCCATCAAGACCTCGGGCTCTGGTTCCTAAGACCAGTTTCTCTATCTCCTGAAGTTGTTTTTGCAGGCTTATCACATAATTAGATAACGTTTCGTCTCTAATCTGTGTTGATATTCCCGCCTGTACAATATAGGGTCTCCCATACAATATTTCAAAAGGGCTTAACCCTTCTTTAGTTCTGGGCTTAGTTCTAGTCCTCAGGAGTGCCAAAGATAATGACTGTGGCCAAGATAACCCGGCCTCCTGCCCTAATTTTACAATCTGCAACTTAATTAAGTGGTTCATCTTTTCCACTTGACCACTTGCTTGTGGCCTATATGAGGTATGTAACTGCCAATCTATTCCCAGGAGTTTACTAACTTGTTGAACAATTTTTGCAATAAAATGTGGTCCTCTATCCGAGGAGATTGTTGCAGGAATCCCGAATCTCGGTATTATTTCCTGTAGTAGTGCTTTGGTTACCTCCCTAGCCTTATTAGTTCGGCAAGGGAATGCTTCTGGCCAGCCTGAAAAGGTGTCAGAACCAACAAATATCGGAACCGCCCTTTTCTTGGAAGTTCTGAGAAGTCAATTTGCCATTGCTGCCCTGGATAGTTTCCTTTCCCTATTTGCCCGGGTTGGACTTTAGGGCTTACCTTAGGATTATTTTGCAAACATATTTCACACTGCTGTGTCACTTGTCTAACAGTGGTGTAGAGGTTCCGGGCAACTATACGCTGACTTAAATATTTATACAATGCCTCAGCTCCCCAATGAGTTTTCCTGTGTTCTGCTATAACCATGGCCCACAATAACACAAATGGGATTATTATTTTGCCCTGCGGAGTCTTTGCCCACCTATCTTTCTCTATTTCTCCACCGAAGTCTTCAACTAATTTCTGATCCCCTTTGGAATACCTGAGTACACAATCAATTTGTATTTTACCATCTGGGACCAAAGACTGCACCTCTAATTCACCTTTCTCAGCTGCTCTTTCGGCTTCACGGTCCGCCATAGCATTGCCCAACTCTTGGGCAGCATTTCCTTTCTGATGAGCCTTGCAATGCATGATAGCTACTTTTTCAGGTAGCTGCACTGCTTCCAGGAGCCTAAGAATTTCTTCAGCATGTTTTATATGTTTTCCTTGGGTGGATAGGTGTCCCCTTTCTTTCCATATGGCTCCATGGGCATGGACTACCCCAAAAGCGTAATTGGAGTCCATCCAGATATTAATCTTCTTGCCCTTGGCTAGCTACAACGCTCGGGTTAAGGCTATTATTTCTGCTTTTTGTGACGAGGTATTTGGGGCAAGGGCTTTGGATTCCATTACCTGATCCATAGTGGTTACCGCATACCCTGCTTTGTGGATGCCTTGTCGAACAAAGCTACTTCCATCTGTGTACCAGGACTCTTCAGCATCTTCCAGTGGCTCCTCTTTTAGGTCGGGTCGGCTGGAATAGACCGCTTCAATTGTTTCCAGGCAGTCATGGGATACCGGTTCTCCCATGGTTCCACTGAGGAAAGCTGCTGGATTGACAACGTTAGTAACCACTATTTCCACGTCATCCTGTTCTACCAGAGCAGCCTGATATTTAAGGAATCTCTGTGGTGAGAGCCAGTGCCCCCCTTTTACCTCTAATACTGTAGATACAGTATGAGATATCAGTACTGTAATCTTTTGGCCCAATGTAAATTTACGTGCTTCTTGAATATTTAGCACCAATGCTGCTACTGCCCTTAAGCAGCTAGGCCATTCTTTACTTACTTCATCTAGTTGTTTGGAGAAGTACGCCACTGCTCTTCTATATGGTCCCAAGTTTTGGGCTAGAATCCCCAGGGCTATTCCCTGCTTCTCATGGGAGAACAGCCAGAATGTCTTAGTAATATCTGGCAACCCCAAGGCAGGGGCGTCCATTAGTTTCCTTTTCAGTTGCTGGAATGCTCTCTCTGCTTCCCCATTCCAGGTGAGGTCTCTTGGATTAAGTTTCAACAGTTCATAGAGTGGCCTTACCAAGAGTCCGTAGTTATATATCCATAGGCGACACCATCCCGTCATCCCTAAAAACGTACGGAGTTCTTTAGCCATCTGTGGTCGAGGAGTTTGGCAGATGGCCTCCTTTCTTGCTGTTCCTAGGGTCCTTTGGCCAGCAGTTATCTCGTATCCGAGGTAAGTTACCTGCTGCTGAGCCATTTGGGCTTTCTATGGAGAGACTCGATAGCCATTAAGTCCAAGGAAATTTAGCAGACTGACTGTCCATATTATACATAGTTCTTTTGTTTTAGTGGCTATCAATAGATCATCTACATATTGTAATACTATTCCATCTCCATGTGGTCGCTCCCACTGCTCCAAGTCCTTGGCTAGTTGGTTTCCAAAAAGAGTGGGGCTATTTTTAAACCCCTGTGGTAACACAGTCCATGTTAGTTGTGTCTTTCTCCCAGAGTCGGGGTTTTCCCATTCAAATGCAAACAGCAACTGGCTCTCTGGACTCAAAGGTAGGCAAAAGAAGGCATCTTTCAGGTCCGATACGGTAAACCAGGCCAATTCAAGTGTCAATTTAGTTAATAATGTATATGGGTTTGCTACGACAGGATGCAGATCTTCAACGATTCTATTAATGGCTCTGAGATCCTGTACTATTCGATAATTACCATCCGGCTTTTTGACAGGTAAAATGGGAGTGTTATATTCCGATTCACATTCTATTAGTAGCCCATATTTGATAAACCAGTTGATTATTGGTTGGATTCCCTCCCTATCTTTGGTTCTGAGGGGATATTGCTTAATTCTTACAGGCCGTGCCCCTGATTTGAGTCTGACCATTATTGGGGAGGCGTTTTTCGCTTTTCCTGGTATTTCTGAGGCCCATAACCCTGGATATACTTGGTTCTGGATTTCCTCAGGTACTTCTGAGCCAACAGGAGTATCTATGAGGGCCAGACTCAGAAGTTCGATTAGCTGGTCATCCCCCACTCGAAGTTCTACTTTTCCTTTCTCAAATTTTATCTCCGCTTTTAGTTGTTCCAATAAGTCTCGCCCCAATAGAGGTTTTGGTGAGTTAGGCATGTATAAGAATTTGTGTATTCCCAATTGTTTTCCCAATCTAAATTTAAGATGTTTTAAAAAGTGCGCCTTTTCACTTTGGCCAGTAGCTCCCTTTACCGTTACAAAATCATCATCCGTAGGCATTAAAGCTTGATTTAAAACCGAAAATGTTGCCCCAGTATCAACTAAAAATTCTATACTCTGTTGTTGTTTCCCTAGCTTCAGTATAACCAGTGGATCTGCTAGGGTAGATTCCCCAGGTCCCCATCAATCTTCTTTGACATGGGCCTGTATTCCCCTTTTCCCTTTCCGTCTCTCTGGACATTCATTTCTCCAATGTCCCCTTTATTTACACCACGCACACTGGTCCTTTTCTAAAAGTCTCGGTCTCCCAGGTCCCATACCTCTAAATCCCTTATTCTCTTGCAGCGCTGCTACCAGTACCCGTTTGTCCTTCCTCCGATCCTCCTCTTCTCTATTGCTAAACACTCTCCAAGCTTCATCTAATAGAGTCTCCAAATTTCTGCTTTCTGTCTGTCTCAATTTCTGCAGCTTTCTCCGGATATCACTTGCTGACTGCCCTATGAATAGAGACACTAACTGCTGTAGCCCTATTTCCGATCCTGGGTCCAGAGTGTGCCGCCTCATAGTGTCTCATAGCTTATCCAAGAATTCTGAGGGGGTTTCCTTCGGGCCCTGCCGAACGTCATATAAAGCTGACCAGTTAATTGTTTTTGGGATGGCTCGTTCCATACCTCTTGTGACCCAATCCCTGTATCTATTCAATAATTCCACATGGGCACTTCTGTTAGGGTCCCAATGCGGGTCTTGTAGGGGAAAGTGATTCTTTATATCCTCTCCCGTGTTCTTAAGTTGGTCACTAGCTAAATCATGGGCCGTTTTTAGTATCAGTTGTTTTTCAGTTTCCGTCATGTCGTCCAATAACAATTGAATATCATTCCAATCGGGGTTATGTTGCTTTATTAGAAATTGGAAATGTTTAGTGACCCTTACAGAATCACTTCGGTAACTTTTTGCTACCGCTTTCCATGTTTCAAGATTGAATGAGGAGAAGGGGACCTTTATTAAGACAGGGCTTCCCTCTGGTCCCACCGCCTCCCTGAGGGGTGCTTGCACCACTGTCTGCTCTTTCCTACTTCGGGTGTGAGAGGATACTGGACTATCTAAAGAGGCTTCCGAATCTGAACTTTCACTTTTTCCTTGTTGTACTCCTACCAGCGATTCATAATGCTCGGGCAGATCTCCCATCCCGGGGTCTCTTATTTGTACTTTGTACATCTCTTCCCTATGCTGCATGCCGAACTACACCTCCTCACCTTTCCTTTTCCCTTTCTGTTATTTTCCTTCTCCAAAGCCATTATCATTGGGTCCTGTGGGGGTATTAATCCACAGTCCTTTTGATATTCGGGATGATTTCGGAGAGTGAAAAACATGTCTGCGTATAAGACCTCATTCCATTTCCCTTCTCTCCTCAAAAACAACATCAATTGCAGCAAGGTATTATAATTCAAAGTTCCATTGAAGGGCCATTTGTCCCCATCATCCAATTTATACAAGGGCCACCATTGATTACAATATTTTATTAAAGTCTTTCTGTTCACGCTTCCTCCTGGTGGCTCTCCTATCTCCTTCCAGTGAGCTAAAATACAGCCCAGAGGGCTCCCTTTCAATATTCCGCCACTTTGTTTACCTCCCATAATGAACACCCTGCCCACAGGGGTTTATTCCTCAGCCTAAGAATACAACCTGATTGAATTGACAACAATAATGCGTTATCCAAGGCAAAAGATGCAAGGGCGTACTCGCCTGTCCTGGTTTCAGCCAGGATAGAGCTGGTTTTCTTCACAGAAGCTAGTGTGAGACTGTGTTTTGGATTTGGGATGAGAAACTGTTGATAATGTGCTGATGTTTTGGGTTGTTGCTGAGCAGTCAAGGACAGTCCAGCTTCTTGTGCTGGGCTGCCAGCGAGCAGGCTGGGGGTGCACGGGAAGCTGGGAGGGGACACAGCCGGGACAGCTGACCCAGACTGGCCAAAGAGATATTCCCTACCATACGACGTCATGCCCAGTACATAAACTGGAGCTGGCCGGGGGGCGGAAATCGCTGCTCGGGGACGGGCTGTCGATCACTGGGTGGTGAGCAATCGCTGTATTGGGCATCACTTGTTCTTGTACATTCCTTTGTTGGTATTATCATTGCTGTTTCCTTCTTTCTTTCTGTCCTATTAAACCGTGTTTATCTCAACCCACGAGGTTTTTTTCCTAATTCTCTCCCCCGCCCCACTGCGGGAGGGGGAGTGAGTGAGCGGCTGCGTGGTGCTTAGTTGCCAGCTGGGGCTAAACCACGACATCGCCCCACAGTGAATGCACCTAAATTCAAGACAATTGTTGAGACGAAGCTCCTGTCTCCCGTTAAAAGAAATAATGTACTTATGACAGTCTAAACACTTAGCGTGAACAGACAAGCAACACTGATGGCAAAGCAGACAGGCACTCGTCCGTGCTCCACGCCAAATAAACCTTTTGTCACTACATTTTGTTCTACATTTCCCCCAATATACCAGCGGCATCCTTTACTGATTCCTTACACCTTCTAAGTCTCCACAAAATACTTACTTAAGCTGGCCTGAACCTATCCCGGTCAGAGCAGTTTTATTCACCACACTAAAAATTCACCACACTAAAAATAGTACTTGCTTAAGCTGGCCTGAACCTATCCCGGTCAGAGCAGTTTTATTCACCACACTGAAAATTCACCACACTAAAAATAGTACTAAAAATAGTACTTGCTTAAGCTGGCCTGAACCTATCCCGGTCAGAGCAGTTTTATTCACCACACTGAAAATTCACCACACCCAAACGTTCTGTTTACAACCAGAGCATTAAGGGTTAACACAATGAAGCACTTTCATAGAATACACGGTGCCAGGCACAAAACTTCCAAACGATAGCTATCCCATACCATACTCCCGCAATTTCAGCAAAGAGCACCCATCGCATACTTCCCTTTATCAGGGATTCCCGTGTTCGCATACTTCCCTAGCCAGGGATTCCTGCGCCACTACTGGATTCGAATCCTAACCCAGGGAGAGCACCAATGCTCTTTACCTCGCGTAGGACTCCTCATGACTTACAGGTTCCCCTTCCAAATTAACATACCTGGTCCGCTGATGGTCCTTGTCTGTCCCTGCAGTGATTGGGCGAGCGAGGGAGGTCCCCCGAGAAATCTCAGGGCACGCCAAAGACGTCCCACTCTCAGCTGGTCCCGCAGTCGGGCAGAGAAGGTCCCATCTGGGTCGCCAAAATTGACGTGCGGAAACAAACTTCACAACTCAAAAGAGTTATAAAGCAGGTATGTTTATTATGGCACCGGGTGCAAGGGGGATCGCTCCTCCTAACTTGCACACCGTTTCGGCAAGCAGGCAAATATTTATTACACAAAAGCATACATATTCATATGATTACACAACATAAAACATACATATGCGTAAGTGAGGCGGAGTAGTTCAAAAGGCTTGCGTCAGCAGTTTATGTTATCAATGCGCAGGCTCAGATCTGTCTCTGGTGGTCGTTTACTTCTTCAGGGGTCTTATCTTCCTCTTCTGTCCTTTAGATGAACTTTAGTCATTTACACATGCTCTCTTCTTACTTGTTGATTTCAACAGTTTTTAACAAGCTCTAGTCAGTTTTGTGATAAGGTTAACCTTGCAGTTCCAGTTATCACTTTCTTTGTTTTAGTAAGTCTGTTCTTGACAAATACCAGTCCCTGATAAGCTTAACCCTTAACAGACATCACAAGCGCCAACCTTGGTAAGTGAGTTTTTAAAGAATAAACAAAAGACAGTATCTAAGTGGTTTAAAAGATAGTTATGTCTCTGTACCAATATACCTTAAAGACATGAATATTCACACATTTTCCAAGAAATCACCGCCTCCTTGCTTATCTATTACATTTACATAATGCTGGCGTTGCAAAACTACACTACGCATGCGTGGGGGTCTCGGGTGGTCGTGGGTGGTCGTTTGGGGAGGTAGCCCCCTACTCCTTTTTCCCTTTTATGGTCACGGGTCTCTTGAGGATAATTCTTCTCCTTGAATGTTCACCCCTTCTCTGTTGTCCAGCCAAGTGGTTCCTTCTTATCATCCTTGTTAGAGCATCCCTGCCAGTCTGTCTCTATGCTCAAGGTTAAGATATCTTCTCTGTTCTCTTTAATCTCTCAGTCCTTGCTCTTAACTCTTCTTTGTTTTAATTTTCATGAGGCCTACTTTCCTTATGATTAACTGTTTACACATAGTTACAATGTTAGCATTGAGGCAAATACAGCCTAAGGACTATGAGAATAGGCCGTTAAACATAATCACACAGTTATTAGGCTAAAGAATTCTATACTAAAGTTAAACTAATCATGTAATCAATAACCTTCCATATGTTAAGAAATTTGCAAAACTTACAGCTGATTAGTGACACATGTTGAAACCTTATAATTGTCTTAGATCCTTGTTTCACAAGGATTCACCCCCACTTTTTCCCTGTGCAAATATCTCTTTTCAGGCGTTGCACCTTTGAGTCGCTTGTCGCCCCGACCTCAGAGGAGATCCAGAGGAGTCCCCGATCAACAGGTCAGTGAGTGCTGGAGTCCTGTCCGGTCCAATTCTCCGCTGTCAGGGTCGGCAAGACGATCCAGGCAAGGCCTTACGGCAGTCCCACCTGGGTCGCCAAAACTGTTATCCCAAATATGGTTCTGGGTGTGCAGAGAGCCAAAAAACACACAGAGCCAAGATATTTGCTTTTATTCCAAAACTGCACAGAGCTGGTTGCTAGGTGGTAGGTCTGCAAAGCTAGCACACCTCAGCGAACACACAGAAAATATTTATACAGTTTGAGCAACAGTTATCGGTATTTTTTAAAAGTTGGCTCCGTTACCCTTGTTCCCATTGGCTCTCACAAGCCTGGTCTCCACTTAAAGTCACAGCATCCTTCTTTTTTTCTAGGCATGCCCAGTGAGGAAGGGGCTTTTGTGAGGAAGGGGCTTTCCCCGCCAAGGGGCAGGTTTTCTGATATGTTAATTAGGATAGTTCACTCAAGGTTCATTAGTTGTGTTCCTTTTGTGATTCTCTTGTTCCTTCCCTCAAGGTTGCACCTTGTTAACTACTCACAGAGACTAAACAATACCCCTGGCTTCATTCCTTGCATACCTTCAACAAGGCCACATAGACTTGTGGGTGTCCAGGTGGCTTAGCAGGTCCTTAACTGTTTCCTGCTGGATTATGAGGAGTTTATTGTGCTCTCCATCCCTGTCTTCCAGCTCAGGGGGCTGAATACCCTGCGGATACCTGGTCTGGCTATTAAAGACTGAGGCAAAGGCGGCATTAAGTACCTCAGCCTTGTCCTCATCCTTGGTGACAATGTTCCCCCCCATATCCAGTAAGGGATGGAGATTCTCCTTGCCTCTCTTTTTGTTGTTAATATATTTGTAGAAGCATTTTTTGTTATCCTTTTGTTATCCAGATTGAGCTCTAGCTGGACTTTTGCCTTTCTAATTTTGTCCCTGCTTGACCTAGCGAGATCCTTGTACTCTTCTTGAGTTGCCTTCCCCTTCTTCCAAAGGTGATAAACTCTCCTCTTTTCCCTGAGTCCCAGCAAAATCTCCCTGTTCAGCCAGGCCGGTCACCTCCCCCGCCAGCTCTTCTTACGGCACATGGGGACCACCTGCTCCTGCGCCTTTAAGACTTCGTTCTTGAAGAATGTCCAGCCTTCCTGGACCCCTTTGTCCTTCAGGACGGTCTCCCAAGGGACTCTCTCAACCAGTGACCTGAACAGGCCTAAGTCTGCCCTCTGGAAGTCTATGGTAGTGGTTTTGCTGACCCCTCTCCTTACTTCCCTCAGAATCGAGAATTCTATCATGTCATGGTTGCTAAGCCCAAGACAGCCTCCGACCATCACATCTCCCACCAGTCCTTCTCTGTTTGTAAACAGCAGGTCAAGCAAGGTACCTCCCCTGGTAGGCTCACTTACCAGCTGTGTGTCAGGAAGTTATCCTCCACACACTCCAGGAACCTCCTAGACTCTTTTGTCTCTGCTGTGTTATACTTCCAGCAGATGTCCGGTAGGTTGAAGTCCTGTACAAGAACAAGGGCTAGCGACTGTGAGACTTCTGCCAGTCGCTTATAGAATGTCTCATCTGCCTCTTCATCCTGGTTGGGTGGTCTATAACAGACTCCCAGCAGGATATCTGCCTCATTGGCCTTCCCCCTCATCCTTACCCTTAAGCACTCTACTTGGTCTTCACAATTGTTGAGTTCTATACAATCAAAACACTCCCTAACATACAGAGCCACCCCACCACCTCTCCTTCCATGCCTACCCCTTCTGAAGAGCTTATAGCCATCCGTTGCAGCACTCCAGTCATGAGAGTCATCCCACCATGTTTCTGTGATGGCGACTGCATCATAGCAGTCCCACTGCACAATGGCTTCCAGCTCCTCCTGTTTGGTGCCCATGCTGTGTGCATTGGTATAGGTGCACTTGAGCTGGGCTATCGATTTCATCCCCAACGCTGGCATGCCACCCCTAGGCTCATCTCTAGTAAGCTTGGTTTTATCCCCTTCCCCCTTCGAATCTAGTTTAAAGCTCCGGTCCCCCTTGTGTTGATGAAATTTCAGCTTTCTTCAGGATAATTGCTGGTCAGTCCTTACATTCTTCCCTGAGCTCATCATTCTTGCTCATCTCCTCTGAACCTTCTTCCACTGTACCAGCATGTTGATCGGTCACAGTGACCCAGAAAGTCCCCTGCTGGAACTGAAACTTGAAGGGAGTCCCTGTTTGGGAGCAGATTCCTCTCCCTGTTGTACTGGGCTCATCTGTCAGGCAGTTCTTAGAGAAGATGACCAAGCTTTTCGTCCTCCAAAGATGCCCTATTAGGAGAGGCTGATGAAACTGGGCTTGTTCAGCCTAGAGAACAGAAGGCTTTGGGGACACCTAATAGCAGCCTTCCCATACCTATGAGGAGGTCATTGAGAAGGTGGAGCCAGGCTCTTCACAGTGGTGCATGGAAGGAGGATGAGAGACAACAGGCATAATTTGAAACAAGAGATGCTCAGATTGGATATAGAAAAACCTTTGTCATCATGATGGCAGTTGGACAGTGGAACAGGTTGCCGAGAGAGATTGTACAATCTCTATTCTTAGAGGTTTTCAAGCCCTGACTCAATAAAACTGTTGGGTAATTTTTATTGTACACCTTGAGGCAAACTGAACACATGTTTGTGCTTAAATATAAAAATATTTAATGAACAATGCAGTGGACAGAGTCCTACCACCATAAGCGGTTCTACAAAGAGTCTGCAAAGATGCAGCACAAGACACTTCATTCTATATTGTACACTTGCACCAGCACCAATCATAGCAGCCTCAGCATCAATGCCTTAATCTGGTGTTTGGTTCATCCCCCAGTACCAATACTGTTTACCAAAAGTGACCCTGAGCACTGGCATTCCATGATTGTTACAAGACAATACTGCAGTATTTCTTATCAGGCAGTTTAACCCATTCTGCAGTGTCCTGGTTTCAGCTGGGCTAGAGTTAATTTTCTTCATAGAAGCTAGTGTGAGGCTATGTTTTGGATTTGGGATGAGAAAATGTTGATAACATACTGATATTTTCAGTTGTTGCTAAGCAGTCAAGGACAGTCCAGCTTCTCGTGCTGGCCTGCTAGCAAGAAGGCTGGGGGTGCATGGGAAGCTGGGAGGGGACACAGCTGGCACAGCTGACCCAAACCAGCCAAAGGGATATTACATACCATATGATATCATGCTTGGCATATAAAGCTGGGGTGAAGAAGAAGGAAGGGGTGGGGGCACGTTTGGAATTATGGCGTCTGTCTTCCCAAGAAACCGTTACGCGTGATGGAGCCCTGCTTCCCTGGAGATGGCTGAACACCTGCCTGCCCATGGGAAGTAGTGAATGAATTCTTTGCTCTGCTCTGCTTGTGTGCGCAGCTTTTGCTTTACCTATTAAACTGTCTTTATCTCAGACCATGCGTTTTCTCACTTCTACTCTTCTGATTCTCTCCCCCATCCTACCGTGGGGGAGCGAGCAAGCGGCTGCGTGGTGCTCAGTTGCTTGCTGGGGTTAAACCACGACATTCAGTTAGGCCTTCTTGCCCTCCTTGCCAGATCATTCCTTGGTCATGAATTACCATTGCTGAGCAGCTACAATTTGAATTTTCCCTTCAAAACCCTGAGCAACCTGCTCTGACCTCATAGCTGACCCTGCTTTGAACACAAGTTTGGACTAGAGATCCCTTCCAATCTGAATTATCCTATGATCCATAAATTTACAAAATGAGAGTTTATAACACTTGGGGTTCCCGTAAATAGCATTCTTCTGCGGGAGGTTACTGGCCCTACAAATTTGTACTGAGTGTGCTCCTTTCACTGGCTGTCATTCCTAGAAAAATGACCTATGAAGTGTTATCCAAGAGGCACTGCAGTGCCAGCAAATCAGGATATAGTCCTGTGATGGCATTGGGCAGAATACACAAGCACAACACGCTGACACTCAACAGCGGTACAAGGCAGGGTTTACAGGATCATACTAGGTATGTGTGAGGAGTGGCTGAGATATAGAGCAGGTCAGTTTGGAATTACGTATTTCTTCCCCATTTATCTTACTGCAAAATAAGCATCTAAATCCCCTGGATTGCCTTGGGTTTGAAAACCCCAGCCATCTGAGATACTTAGACTAGTGTTTGTTGTTCACTGGACTATAACATTGCAGTCTTTAATTTTACTGTTATTCATATCCCCAAAGCCCTGTAGACTCTGGCAACATCTCATTAATACAAAGGAAAATGGAATTTCCTCCTTGGTTCAACCTGTTGCATGGGGCAAGTTAGAATAATGTTACTTTCAAGATGGTGACTGGTCCATAGCCTTCAGCTTGTGCTAAGGGAGTAAGTTCCTTGGGGTGCTTATGGCATACTTTACTGCCTTGGCAAACCAGGGCTGCTAGGAAGAACTGTTTGTCAGCATTGCAACCCAAGGAACTTACTCCCTTAGCACAAGCTGAAGGCTATGGACCAGTCACCATCTTGAAAGTAACATTATTCTAACTTGCCCCATGCAACAGGTTGAACCAAGGAGGAAATTCCATTTTCCTTTGTATTAATGAGATGTTGCCAGAGTCTACAGGGCTTTGGGGATATGAATAACAGTAAAATTAAAGACTGCAATGTTATAGTCCAGTGAACAACAAACACTAGTCTAAGTATCTCAGATGGCTGGGGTTTTCAAACCCAAGGCAATCCAGGGGATTTAGATGCTTATTTTGCAGTAAGATAAATGGGGAAGAAATACGTAATTCCAAACTGACCTGCTCTATATCTCAGCCACTCCTCACACATACCTAGTATGATCCTGTAAACCCTGCCTTGTACCGCTGTTGAGTGTCAGCGTGTTGTGCTTGTGTATTCTGCCCAATGCCATCACAGGACTATATCCTGATTTGCTGGCACTGCAGTGCCTCTTGGATAACACTTCATAGGTCATTTTTCTAGGAATGACAGCCAGTGAAAGGAGCACACTCAGTACAAATTTGTAGGGCCAGTAACCTCCCGCAGAAGAATGCTATTTACGGGAACCCCAAGTGTTATAAACTCTCATTTTGTAAATTTATGGATCATAGGATAATTCAGATTGGAAGGGATCTCTAGTCCAAACTTGTGTTCAAAGCAGGGTCAGCTATGAGGTCAGAGCAGGTTGCTCAGGGTTTTGAAGGGAAAATTCAAATTGTAGCTGCTCAGCAATGGTAATTCATGACCAAGGAATGATCTGGCAAGGAGGGCAAGAAGGCCTAACTGAATGTCGTGGTTTAACCCCAGCAAGCAACTGAGCACCACGCAGCCGCTTGCTCGCTCCCCCACGGTAGGATGGGGGAGAGAATCAGAAGAGTAGAAGTGAGAAAACGCATGGTCTGAGATAAAGACAGTTTAATAGGTAAAGCAAAAGCTGCGCACACAAGCAGAGCAGAGCAAAGAATTCATTCACTACTTCCCATGGGCAGGCAGGTGTTCAGCCATCTCCAGGGAAGCAGGGCTCCATCACGCGTAACGGTTTCTTGGGAAGACAGACGCCATAATTCCAAACGTGCCCCCACCCCTTCCTTCTTCTTCACCCCAGCTTTATATGCCAAGCATGATATCATATGGTATGTAATATCCCTTTGGCTGGTTTGGGTCAGCTGTGCCAG
>NW_028113808.1:0-10140 GCF_964289735.1 Phaethon aethereus | reverse complement strand
ACAGCCTGGACTACTACCTGGGCCTGGCCCGCGAGCTGGTGGCCGCCGGCACCCACATCCTCTGCATCAAGGTTTGGGGGGGCGGGGGGGGTGTTGGGGGGATGGCAGAGGGGATTTGGGGGATGGCAGGGGGGATTTGGGGGTGCTGGGGGGATGGCAGAGGGGATTTGGGAGATGGCAGGGGGGATTTGGGGGGCTTGGGGGGGTGGCAGAGGGGATTTGGGGGATGGCAGGGGGGATTTGGGGGTGCTGGGGGGTGATTTGGGGTGCTGGGGGGATGGAAGAGGGGATTTGGGGGATGGAAGGGGGGATTTGGGGGGCCTGGGGGGTGGCAGAGGGGATTTGGGGGGCCTGGGGGTGATTTGGGGGTGCTGGAGGGATGGCAGGGGGGATTTGGGGATGGCAGGGGGGATTTGGGGGGCCTGGGGGGTGGCAGAGGGGATTTGGGGGATGGCAGGGGGGATTTGGGGGTGCTGGGGGGTGATTTGGGGGTGCTGGGGGGATGGCAGAGGGGATTTGGGGGATGGCAGGGGGGATTTGGGGGGCCTGGGGGGGTGGCAGAGGGGATTTGGGGGGCCTGGGGGGTGATTTGGGGGTGCTGGAGGGATGGCAGGGGGATTTGGGGGATGGCAGGGGGGATTTGGGGGTGCTGGGGGGTGATTTGGGGGTGCTGAGGGGATGGCAGAGGGGATTTGGGGGATGGCAGGGGGGATTTGGGGGGCCTGGGGGTGATTTGGGGGTGCTGGGGGGATGGCAGAGGGGATTTGGGAGATGGCAGGGGGATTTGGGGGGCCTGGGGGGGGATTTGGGGGTGCTGGGGGGGTGGCAGAGGGGATTTGGGGGATGGCAGGGGGATTTGGGGGTGCTGGGGGGTGATTTGGGGGTGCTGGGGGGATGGCAGAGGGGATTTGGGGGATGGAAGGGGGGATTTGGGGGTGCTGGGGGATGGAAGAGGGGATTTGGGGGATGGCAGGGGGGATTTGGGGGGCCTGGGGGGGATTTGGGGGTGGTGGGGGATGGCAGAGGGGATTTGGAGGGGCCTGGGTTGTGATTTGGGGGTGCTGGGGGATGGCAGAGGGGATTTGGGAGATGGCAGGGGGGATTTGGGGGCCTGGGGGGGATTTGGGGGTGCTGGGGGGATGGCAGAGGGGATTTGGAGGGCCTGGGGGGGGATTTGGGGGTGCTGGGGGGGTGGCAGAGGGGATTTGGGAGATGACAGGGGGGATTTGGGGGGCCTGGGGGGGGATTTGGGGGTGCTGGGGGATGGCAGAGGGGATTTGGGGGGCCTGGGGAGTGATTTGGGGGTGTTGGGGGGCTGGGAGGGGGGATTTGGGGGGCTGGCGAGGGGGGTGGGGGCTGAGGGATGGGAGATTTGGGGGTCCGGGGGTGGGTGGGATGGCGAATTGGGGGGCTGGGAGGTGGATTTGGGAGTCCCCTACTCCCCCAGGACACAGTGGGGCAGCTGCTGGGGGGGGGCTCGGGTCGGGCTGGGAGTCGAGGGGTCCCCACGACCCCTCTGACCCCCCACGACCCCTGTGCCCCCCCCCCAGGACATGGCGGGGCTGCTGACGCCGGCGGCCGCCCGGTTGCTGGTGGGGGCCCTGCGGGAGCAGTTCCCCGAGGTGCCGCTGCACGTCCACACCCACGACACCGCCGGGGCCGCCGTCGCCTCCATGCTGGCGGCCGCCGACGCCGGCGCCGACGTGGTGGACGTGGCCGTGGACGCCATGGCCGGCATGACCTCCCAACCCAGCATGGGCGCCTTGGTGGCCTGCGCCCGCGGGACCCCCCTCGACACAGGTATGGACACCCCCGTGGAGGTGCCACCGCGGTCTGGGAGGCGGTGACGCAGTCATGGAGGCGGTGACATAGTTATGGAGGCGGTGACATAATTATGGAGGCGGTGACCCAGTCGTGGTGGCGGTGACGTAGTTACGGAGGCGGTGACGTAATTATGGAGGCAGTGACATAGTTATGGAGGCGGTGATGTAATTATGGAGGCGGTGACGCAGTCATGGTGGCGGTGATGTAATTATGGAGGCGGTGACATAGTTATGGAGGCGGTGATGTAATTATGGAGGCGGTGATGCAGTCATGGTGGCGGTGATGTAATTATGGAGGCGGTGACATAGTTATGGAGGCGGTGACGTAATTATGGTGGCAGTGATGTAATTATGGTGGCGGTGACGTAGATACGGAGGTGGTGACATAATTATGGAGGCGATGACCCAGTCAAGGTGGCGGTGACATAGTTATGGAGGCGGTGACGTAATTATGGAGGCGGTGATGCAGTCATGGTGGCGGTGATGTAATTATGGAGGCGGTGACGCAGTCATGGTGGCGGTGATGTAATTATGGAGGCAGTGACATAGTTATGGAGACAGTGACGTAATTATGGTGGCAGTGATGTAATTATGGTGGCGGTGACGCAGTCATGGTGGCGGTGACGTAGGTATGGAGGCAGTGATTATGGAGGTGGTGACGGAGATATGGAGGTGGTGACGTGGTTATGGACGTGGTGACATGGTTATGGAGGTCCCACCATGGTCTTGGGAATGGCGACGCGGTTATGGAGGTGGCGACGCGGTTATGGAGGTGGTGATGCGGTTATGGAGGTGGTGACGCGGTTATGGAGGTCCCACCATGGTCTTGGGAATGGCGACACGGTTATGGAGGTGGTGACGCGGTTATGGAGGTGGTGACGCGGTTATGGAGGTGGTGACACGGTTATGGAGGTCCCACCATTGTCTTGGCAATGGCAACATGGTCAAGGAGGTGGCAATGTGGGTCACGGAGGTGTTGCCATGGTCTTGCCCGTGGCACGGTGGCCATGGCAATGGCCTGTGGCCGTGGTGATGCTGCCACGATCGCAGCAGTGACGCCGCGGTCATGGCAACGACGCTACGTCCGTGATCGCGGTACCAGTCACGACGTCGTGCCCAATACGTGGTGTCCCTCAACCACGAGATGGCCCCCAACCCATGGCCGCCCCTCACCGCGGCGTCCCCACCCATGGGCGCCCCCCACCCACGCTCCCGCCCCCCCAGGCATCGCGCTGGAGCGGGTGTTCGAGTACAGCGAGTACTGGGAGGGGGCGCGGGCGCTCTACGCCGCCTTCGACTGCACGGCCACCATGAAGTCGGGCAACGCGGACGTCTACGAGAACGAGATCCCGGGGGGACAATACACCAACCTTCACTTCCAGGCCCACGCCATGGGGCTGGGCCACAAGTTCAAGGAGGTCAAGAAAGCCTACGCCGAGGCCAACAAGCTCCTCGGGGACCTCATCAAGGTGGGGATGGGGTTGCGGGTGGTCTCCATAGGGTGATGTTGATGGAGAAGGTCTCTGTGGGATGGGTGGTCTCCATAGGGTGGTCTCCATGGGGTGGATTGTCTCCATGGGGTGGATTGTCTCCTCTGTGGGGGAGGATGGTCTCCATGAGGTGGTCTCTGTGAGGTGGGTGGTGTCCGTGGGGTGGGCGGTCTCCATGGGATAAGCGATCTCCGTCGGGAGGGTGGTGTCCCATGGAGTAGGATGGTCTCCATGGTGTGGATGATCTCCATGGTGTGGATGATCTCCATGGGGCCATCTTTGTGGGTCGGGTGGTGTCCATGGGGTCAGTTGTGTCCATGGGATGGGTGGTCTCCATAAGATGGTCTCCATGGAGTAGGTGGTCTCTGTGGGGTAGATGGTTTCCATGGGGTGGATGGTCTCCATGGAGTGGGTGGTCTTCATGCAGTGGGTGGTCTCCATGGAATTGGGTGGTGTCCATACGGTGGTCACCATGGGGTGGTCTCCATGGGGTGGATGGTCTCCATGGGATGGATGCTCTATGGGTTGGGTCCTCCATAGGGTGGGGTGGTCTCCATGGAGTGGGTGGTCTCCATGGAGTGGGTGGTCTTCATGGAGTGGGTGGTCTCCATGGAATGGGTGGTGTCCACACGGTGGTCACCATGGAGTGGTCTCCATGGGGTGGATGTTCTCCATGGGGTGGATGTTCTCCATGGGGTAGCTGGTCTCCATAGGGTGGGGTGGTCTCCATAGGGTGGGGTGGTCTCCATGGGGTGAGTGGTCTCCATGGGGCAAGACCCACTCTCGGGCGAGCTACTCGCCGCCCTGAGGAAGGATCCCGACGGCAGCAGCCTCGCGGGGTGACGCCGCGGGGTGACTCCGCGGGGTGACGCCGCCGGGTGACGCCGCCGGGTGCTGCGGGGCGCAGGTGACGCCGTCCTCGAAGGTGGTGGGCGACCTGGCGCAGTTCATGGTGCAGAACGGGCTGTCGCGGGAGGAGGCGGAGGCACGGGCGGACGAGCTCTCCTTCCCCCTCTCCGTCGTCGAGTTCCTCCAGGGACACATCGGAACCCCCCCGGGGGGCTTCCCTGAGCCCTTCCGCTCCCGGGTGAGGGGCGGCGCTGGGGGGGGCGCTGGGAGGCACTGGGAGCACTGGGCAGGGACTGGGAGGGCAGTGGGGGCGCTAGGAAGGGACTGGGGGGCAGTGGGAGGCACTGGGAAGGGACTGGGGGGCAGTGGGAGGCACTGGGAAGGGACTGGGAGGGCAGTGGGGGGCACTGGGAGGGGACTGGGAGCCACTGGGGGACACTGGGAGCACTGGAAAAGGACTAGGATGCACTGGGAGGGCACTGGGAGGCAGCAGGAAGGCACTGGGAGGGCACTGGGAGGCACTGGGAAGGGACTGGGAGGGCACTGGGAGGTACCAGGAAGGCACTGGGAGGCACTGGGAAGGGACTGGGAGGCACTGGGGGTACTGGGAAGGCACTGGGAGGGTTTACTGGAGGCCATTGCTATGGCGCCAGGCCCCAGCGACAGCACGTGGTGCTGGTTGCCATGGCACCCGACCCTAGCAACGAGTCCTCATGATCGTTGCCATGGCACCCGACCCTAACCATGGATCCCAAGGATGGTTGCCATGGCACCAGCCCCTAGCAACAGGTCCTTGTGCAGGTTGCCATGGCACCAGCCCCTAGCAACGGGTCCCTGTGCTGGTTGCCGTGGCACCCAACCCTAGCAACGGGTCCTAATAATGGTTGCCAAGGCACCAGCCCCTAGCAACGGGTCCCTGTGCTGGTTGCCATGGCACCCAACCCTAGCAACGGGTCCTTGTGCTGGTTGCCATGGCACCAGCCCCTAGCAACGGGTCCCTGTGCTGGTTGCCATGGCACCCAACCCTAGCAACGGGTCCTTGTGCTGGTTGCCATGGCACCAGCCCCTAGCAACGGGTCCCTGTCATGGTTGCCATGGCACCCAACCCTAGCAACGGGTCCTAATAATGGTTGCCAAGGCACCCAGCCCTAACAACGGCTCCCAGTCCCGGTTGCCATGGCAGCAGCCCCTAGCAACAAGCCCAGGGCAGGCTGCCACCATCCCTTCCACTCCCTCTGTCCCCACGGCGCCCAGGTTGCCGTGCCGACTCCCTCCATCCCCCCCCCCCCCAGGTCCTGAAGGACCTGCCGCGCCTCGAGGGGCGCCCGGGGGCTTCGCTGCCGCCGCTGGATTTCGAGGCGCTGGGACGGGAGCTGGGGGCGCGGCACGGGGCCCCCCCCGGCCCCGAGGAGCTGCTCTCGGCCGCGCTGTACCCCAAAGTCTACGACGATTTCCGCACCTTCACCTCCACCTTCGGCCCCGTCTCCTGCCTGGGCACCCGCCTCTTCCTCGAGGGCCCCACCATCGCCGAGGAGTTTGAGGTTGGGAGGGGGAGGCTGGGAGGGGACTGGGAGGAGATTGGGGGGCGCTGGGAGGGACTGGAGGGCACTGGGAGGAGATTGGGGGGCACTGGGAGGGACTGGAGGGCACTGGGAGGAGATTAGAGGGCACTGAGGGGCACTGGGAGGCACTGAGATGGGATGGGGAGGCACTGGGAATGCCCTGAGAGGGACTGGAGGGCACTGGGAGGAGATTAGAGGGCACTGGGAGGGACTGAGGGGCACTGAGACAGGATTGGGAGGCACTGGGAATGCACTGGGAGGGACTGGAGGGCACTGGGAGGAGATTAGAGGGCACTGAGGGGCACTGGGAGGCACTGAGATGGGATGGGGAGGCACTGGGAATGCCCTGAGAGGGACTGGAGGGCACTGGGAGGAGATTAGAGGGCACTGGGAGGGACTGAGGGGCACTGAGACAGGATTGGGAGGCACTGGGAATGCACTGGGAGGGACTGGAGGGCACTGGGAGGAGATTAGAGGGCACTGAGGGGCACTGGGAAGCACTGAGATGGGACATGGGCGCACCAGGAACGCACTGGGAGGGACTGGAGGGCACAGGGAGAGGACTGGGGGGCACTGGGGGGAGATTGGGGGGCACTGAGACGGGACAGGGGGGCACTGGGAACGCACTGGGAGGGACTGAGGGGCACTGGGAGGAGATTGGGGGGCACTGGGGGGCACTGGGAGGAGATTGGGGGGCACTGAGATGGGACGGGGGGCACTGGGAATGCACTGGGAGGGACTGGAGGGCACTGGGAGAGGACTGGGGGGCACTGGGGGGCACTGGGAGGAACTGGAGGGCACTGGGAGAGGACTGGGGGGCACTGGAGGGCACTGGGAGGAGATTGGGGAGCACTGGGGGGCACTGGGAGGAGATTGGGGGGCACTGAGATGGGACGGGGGCACTGGGGGGCACTGGGAGGGACTGGAGGGCACTGGGAGAGGACTGGGGGGCACTGGGAGGGGGCTGGGGGGCAGTGGGGTGGCAATAATTGAGCCTGGAGTGGGCGGGGCTTGTGAGAGGGAGGGACTTGAACGGGCGTGGCTGTGATGGGTGGGGCCTGGCATGGGGCGTGGCTTCCGATGGGCGGGGCTTGATCAGAGGGCGGGGCTTAGACCCCTCCTGCACCCCTGCACATGCCTGGCAGCTCTTGCACCTCCCGGGTCCCCTCGTGCCCTCGTGCACCCCTTGCACACCCCTTGCACCCCCGGGTCCCCTTGTGCACCCCTTGCACGCCCCTTGCACCCCCGGGTCCCCTCGTGCACCCCTTGCACGCCCCTTCCACGCCCCTTGCACCCCCGGGTCCCCTCGTGCACCCCTTGCACGCCCCTTGCACCCCCGGGTCCCCTCGTGGACCCCTTGCACGCCCCTTCCACGCCCCTTGCACCCCCGGGTCCCCTCGTGCACCCCTTGCACGCCCCTTGCACCCCCACGTCCCCTCGTGCACCCCTTCCACGCCCCTTGCACATGTCCAGGTCCCCTCGCACGCCCTCGCGCACCCCTCGCACGCCCCTTGCACCCCCCGTGTCCCCTCGTGCACCCCTCGCACGCCCTCTCCCCCACCCAGCGCTTCTCCCGCGCACCCGGGACCCCTCGCCCTCCCACCTCCCCTCGCACGCCCACCCTTGCACGCCCGCCCTCGCACGCCCGCCCTTGCACGCGCAGGTGGAGCTGGAGCGGGGGAAGACGCTGCACATCAAGGCGCTGGCGCTGGGGGACCTGAACGCCGCCGGGCAGCGCGAGGTTTTCTTCGAGCTCAACGGGCAACTGCGCTCCATCCTCGTGCGGGACACCCAGGCCATGAAGGTGGGGGGCTGGGGGGGGGCTGAGGGGGTTTTGGGGGGTCTAGGGGGGTCTCTGGGGGTTTTGGGGGGGTTTAGGGGGTGATGGGCGAGGGTTTTCTTGGGGATGGGCAACTGCGCCCCATCCTCGTGCGGGGTGCTCAGGCCATGGGGGGGGGCTGGGGGGGGGTCTGAGGGGTTTTTGGGGGGCTGGGGGGGTCTGAGGGGGTTTTGGGGGGGTCTAGGGGGGTCTCTGGGGGTTTTGGGGGGGTTTAGGGGGTGATGGGCAAGGGTTTTCTTGGGGATGGGCAACTGCGCCCCATCCTCGTGCGGGGTGCTCAGGCCATGGGGGGGGGCTGGGGGGGGGTCTGAGGGGTTTTTGGGGGGCTGGAGGGGGTCTGAGGGGGTTTTGGGGGGGTCTAGGGGGGTCTCTGGGGTTTTGGGGGGGTTTAGGGGGTGATGGGCAAGGGTTTTCTTGGGGATGGGGAACTGCGCCCCATCCTCGTGCGGGACACCCAGGGGGTGAGGGGGTTTTGGGGCTCTGGGGGGGGTCTCAGGGGGTTTTGGGGGGGTCTGGGGGGGTCTCAGGGGGTTTGGGGGGTCTCAGGGGGCTTTGGGGGGGTTTAGGGGGTGATGGGCAAGGGTTTTCTTGGGGATGGGCAACTGTGCCCCATCCTCGTGCGGGGTGCTCAGGCCATGGGGGGGGCTGGGAATGGGGGTGTCTGGGGGGGACACGGGGCGAGGGGGGGGCCTGAGGGGGCACAGAGGGGGGTGGGGGGGCCTAGAGGGGGTGCAGAGGGGATATGAGGGGGTTTAGGGGAGTCACAGAGGGGTCTGGGGGATGTGGGGGGGGTCCCGCGAGTTTTGGGGGGGGTCCCAAGGACCATGGGGGTTCCTGGGGGACACAGGGGGGTTCCTGGGGGACACGGGGGGGTCCTGGGAATTTGGGGGGGGGTCCCAAGGACCATGGGGGTTCCTGGGGGACACAGGGGGGGTCATGGGGGACACGGGGGGGGTCCTGGGAATTTGGGGGGGGGTCCCAAGGACCATGGGGGTTCCTGGGGGACACAGGGGGGGTCATGGGGGACACGGGGGGGGTCCTGGGAATTTGGGGGGGGGTCCCAAGGACCATGGGGGTTCCTGGGGGACACAGGGGGGGTCATGGGGGACACGGGGGGGGTCCTGGGAATTTGGGGGGGGGTCCCAAGGACCATGGGGGTTCCTGGGGGACACAGGGGGGGTCATGGGGGACACGGGGGGGGTCCTGGGAATTTGGGGGGGGGTCCCAAGGACCATAGGGGTTCCTGGGGGACACAGGGGGGGTCATGGGGGACACGGGGGGGGTCCTGGGAATTTGGGGGGGGGTCCCAAGGACCATAGGGGTTCCTGGGGGACACAGGGGGGGTCATGGGGGACACGGGGGGGGTCCTGGGAATTTGGGGGGGGGTCCCAAGGACCATGGGGGTTCCTGGGGGCCACGGGGGTATCTGGGGGGCCACCCCCCCCCTCACCCCCTCCCCCTTTTTTTCCCCCCCCCCAGGAGATGCACGTGCACCCCAAGGCGGAGCGGGGGGCCAAGGGGCAGGTGGGGGCCCCCATGCCGGGGGAGGTGGTGGAGGTGCGGGTGGAGGTGGGGGCGCGGGTGGCCAAGGGGGACCCCCTCTGCGTCCTCAGCGCCATGAAGATGGAGACGGTGGTGACGGCGCCCCTGGGGGGGACCGTCACCCGCCTCCACGTCCGCCCCGGCCTCAGCCTGGAGGGCGATGACCTCATCGTCGAAATTGAGTAAAAAAGGGGAGGGGGGGGGGGCGGAAGCACAGATACCCCCCCCCCAGGCTTCTTCTGACACCCCCTCCCCCAAAAAACCCCGCTCTTGATAAATGAGGCGCTGGCCCTTTAAGAGCCCCCCCCCCCCCCCCGCTAGCGCCCCCTGCTGTGGAAGCGGGGGGACAGCTCGGGGGGGGCACCCCTTAATTGGGGGAGGGGTCAGTATTAATTAGGGGGTGCCCCATAATTGGGGGGCACCGTTTCTTGGGGGAGGGGCCCAGCCCTTACTTGGGGGAGGGGTGATGCCTTTTGGGGGGGGGTCGCCCCATTTTGGGGGGCGGGGGAGGGTCACCCCCTTTCCGGGGGGGTCCCCCCACATTTTGGGCCCCTCCCCCTTTTAGCGCGGGGGGGGCAGACCCCCCCACCCCCCCCCGTTTCATTAACCCCGCCCCTGCCGCGCTGCCTTAGGAGGGGGGAGGGGGGGACATCCCCCAGCTGCCCCTCCCCCCCGCTGCCCCTCCCCCCCCCGCTGCTGCCGAGCACCCCTCCCCCCCTCTCGCGCGGGGGAGGGGGCGGAGTCTGTGACCAAAGGGCGGGGGTGAAACTGGACGATGGGGGGGGGAGGGGCGCCCCTCCCCACACCCCACGGGAACAAACCTGGAGGGGGAGGGGCCCCACCCGAGCCCTCCCCCCGCACACCCCTCCCCCATCGCCTGGGGGGGGTCCTGGGCAATAAAGACTGGACTAACCACGCCCACCGCCTGCGGGGGGTATGGGGGCTATAGGGGCACGTGGGAGGCCATAGGGGGACACGGGCGCCTATAGGGGAGCGGGGGACCCTATAGGGGAGGGTGTAGGGGGATGCGAGGG
>NW_028113810.1:0-19611 GCF_964289735.1 Phaethon aethereus | reverse complement strand
TTCCAGGGTTGCTCCCCTTTTTTGGCCTACAATTTCTTCTAGCCTCTACTCACCCCTCTTCGGCCTCCACTTTCATCTGGGCTCTACTCACTCTCCAGTGTCGCACTCCTCTTCGGCCTCTATTCACCCCTCTTTGGCCTTCACTTTGTTTTAGACTCTACACACCCTATGGCCTCCCACCCTTTTTCGGCATCCACTTTTATTCTAGCCTCTGCCCACTCTCCAGTGTCGCAGCCTGCTTTCAGCCTCCAATTTCTTCTGTCCTCTCCTCCCCCCTCTTCAGCCTCCACTTTTTCCTAGTGTCTACACACCCTTCAGCCTCCCATGCCTCTTCAGCCTCCACTTAACTCTGCCCTCTACTCACTCTCCATCCTCCCAATTGTTTTCGCCTCCCACCCCTTTTCAGCCGACGCTTTTTTCCTGGCCTCTATTCCCCCTCCAGGCTCCCATGCCTTTTTCCGTCTCCGATGCCATTTTGGCATCCACTTTTTTCTGTTCTCCAATGGTCCTCTGGTCTTCCCACCCCTTTTTGGCCTCCAAATTTTTTCTGGCCTCCGCTTGCCCTCCAGGCTCCCACATATTTTTGGTCTCCACTCTTTATCTGGCCTCTACCTGCATCACAGCCTCCCACCCTTTCTTGGCCTCCCAAAACTTTTCGGTACTTCTCTGTGAGCAGAGAGGACTTCCTGGCTTGGAGTGGACTCTCTAACCACTGCCGCGCCTTCTCTATGACCAGAAAGCCACTCTGGCTGTCCTGGATGTATACCTCCATGATGCAGGAGGACTTCCTGGCTTGGAGTGGACTCTCTAACCACTGCAGCGCCTTCTCTATGACCAGAAAGCCACTCTGGCTGTCCTGGATGTATACCTCCATGATGCAGGAGGACTTCTGGGCTTGGAGGTGATTATCTAGCCACGGGAAAACTGTCTGTACGACTGGAATGCCAGTCTACTGTCCTGGAGCTATGTCTCCAGATCTGGGAGGACTTCTGGGGTTGAATGCGACTCTCCAACTACGGGAAAACAGTCTCCAAGGTCCAGAACACTACTCTAGCCATCCCAAAGGTATGTCGGCATAATCCAGGATGATTTCTGGGACTGGAGATAACCCTGTACTTGTGGGAAAACCACCTCTATGACGGGAATGCCACGCAAACCATTCAGCAGGTATGTCTCCATGGGCTGGGTGCACTCCTAGAATCAGAGGCACCTCTCTAACGGTGGAAACACCATCTCTATGACAGGATGTACACCCTAGCTGTCTGGAGGTACGTCTCCGTGATCAAGGAGAACGTCTGGGATAGGATGGGACTCTCTAACTGATGGAACACCGTTTCTAGGATTGGGACGCCACTCCAGCCATTCCCCAGGTACGTCTCCATGATCCGGGAGAATTTTGGCATTGGAAGGGACTCTCTAATCGCGTGAGTACCATGTCTAGGACTGCAGCGCCACTCTAGCTAGCCCACTGCAAACCAGTACAGACTGATCCGGACCAGTCCGGACCGGCCCAAACTGGCGCAAAAAGGTCTGGACCAGTCTGGACCAGCGGAAACTGGTACGGACCTGTCCGGACCGGCGCAAACCCATCCCAACCGCAACTGACTGGCGCAAACTGGTCCGGTTCGGTCCGGACTGGAACAAACCAGCGCAAACCAGTCCGGACCAGCGCAAACCAATCTAGACCGGTCCGGACCGTCCAGGCTGGCGCAAATCTGAGGAAACGGGTCCGCAGTGGTGCAAACTGGTCTGGTCCGGACCGGCCAAACTGGTAAGGACTGATCCGGACCGGTGCAAACCTGTGCCAACCAGTCCAGAATGGCACAAACCGCTATGGACCGTTCCGTATCGGTGCAAACTGGTATGGACCGATACAGACTGCTCTGGACCGGTGGAAACTGGTCTGGACCACAATGGACTGTTGCAAACTGGTCTGGACTGGCACAAACTGGTGCAAACCAGTACGGACTGGTGCAGACTGGCATGAACCGGTCTGTACCAGTCTGGACCGGCGTAAGCCGGCACAAACCGGTGCGGACTGGTGGAAAGCGGTGTGGACCGGTGGAAACCGGTACGGACCCATCTGTACTGATGCAAAGCGGTGCAAACTGGTATAGACTGGTCCGGACCTGTCTGGACCTGCACAAGCTGGTCCGGATCGCAGCGGACCGGTGCAAACCGGTCCGGAGCGGCACAAACCTGTCCGGACCAGCGCAAACTGATGTAAAGCAGTCCGGAATGACACAAAAGGGCACAAACTGGTCCAGACCACAACGGACTGGCACAAACCGGTCCGGATCGGTTCAAACTGGCACAAACCGGCGCAAAGCAGTCCAGACAGGTGCATACAGGTACGGACCAATCTGGACCTGTCCAGACCGGCAAAACTGGTCTGTACTGCAACGGACTGGTGCAAACCGCTCTGGATCGGTCCAGACTGGAAGAAACCAGTGCAAACCCGTCTGGACCAGCACAAACCAGTCTGGACCGGTCCAGACCGTTATGCACTGGTGCAAATCAGAGGAAATCGGTCCGGAGCGGTGCAAAACCGGTCTGGACCAGCCAAACTGGTAAGGACTGATCCAGACCGGTGCAAACCTGTGCCAACTGGTGCAGCATGGCACAAACCGCTATGGACCGGTCCATATCGGTGCAAACCAGTATGGACCGATACAGACCGCTCTGGACCAGTGGAAACCGGTCTGGACCGCAATGGACTGGCACAAACTGGTCTGGACTGGACTGGTCCAGACCAACACAAACCAGCGCAAACTGGTCCAGACTGGTGCAAACCTGCATAAACCGGTCTCTACCAGTCTGGACCGGCGTAAGCTGGCGCAAAGCGGTCCGTACCGGCGGAAACCAGTATGGACCAGTCCGTACTGACGCAAAGTGGTGCAAACTGGTCCGGAATGCAACGGACTGGCGCAAACCAGTCCTGACCTGCCCAAACTTCTATGGACTGGTCCGTAAGTGGCACAAAACGGTATGGACCGAAATGCAGCGGTCCGGAGTGGTGGAAACTGGCTGAAGTGGCCCAGAAGGGCTCAAATTGGCACAAACCGGTCTGGAACGCAATGGAATGGCGCTAAGTATTCTGTAATGGTCCGGACTGGCGTAAACCAGCGCAAACCAGTCTGGACCAGCACAAATCGGTGCAAACAAGACCGGATGGTGAAAACCGGTCCGGACTGGTTTGCGCCGGTCGTTACTGGTCCAGACCGGTTTACTCCGGTTCTGACCGGTCAACACCAGTCTAGAGTGGTTTGCGCCAGTTCAAACTGGTTTGTGCCGGTTTTTACCGGTTCCGACCAGTCCGGACCGGTTTTCGACGGTTGTTACTAGTCTACACCGGTTGGCTCCGGTTCTCACCGGTCATTGCTGGTGTAGACAAGTTTGTACCGGTTCCGACCGGTCTGGACCGGTGTTCGCCGGTCGTTACTGGTCCAGACCGGTTTGGTCCGGTTCTGACCGGTTGTTACCAGTCTAGACCGGTTTGCGCCGGTTTGTACCGGTTCCGACCGGTTTTTGCCAGTCCTTACCGGTCTAGATCGGTTTGCACCGGTTCAAACTGGATTCCGCCGGTCTGGACTGGTTTGCACCAGTTTGTACCGGTTCCGACCGGTCCGGACTGGTTTTCGCCGGTCATTACCGGACCAGACCAGTCTGGTCCAGTTCTGACTGGTTCTTACCGGTCTTGACCGGTTTGCGCCGGTCGTTCCCGGTCCGGACCGGTTTGCGCCGGTTCCGACCGGTCCGGACCGGTTTTCGCCGGTCGTGACCGGTCCGGACCGGTTCTGAGCGGTCGTTACCGGTCCGGACCGGTTTGCGCCGGTCCCGACCGGTCCGGACCGGTTTGCGCCGGTCGTTACCGGTCCGGACAGGTCTGGACCGGTTCTGAGCGGTCGTTACCGGTCCGGACCGGTTTGCGCCGGTCCCGACTGGTCCGGACCGGTTTGCGCCGGTCGTTACCGGTCCGGACCGCTCCGGACCGGTTCTGAGCGGTCGTTCCCGGTCCGGACCGGTTTGCGCCGGTTCCGACCGGTCCGGACCGGTTTGCGCCGGTCGTTACCGGTCCGGACCGGTTTTCGCCGGTCGTGACCGGTCCGGACCGGTTCTGAGCGGTCGTTCCCGGTCCGGACCGGTTTGCGGCGGACCCGACCGGACCGGACCGGTTTTGAGCGGTCGTTCGCGGTCCGGACCGGTTTGCGCCGGTTCCGACCGGTCCGGACCGGTTTGCGCCGGTCGTTACCGGTCCGGACCGCTCCGGACCGGTTTGCGCCGGTTCCGACCGGTCCGGACCGGTTCCGAGCGGTCGTTACCGGTCCGGACCGGTTCCGAGCGGTCGTTACCGGTCCGGACCGGTTCCGACCGGTCCGGACCGGTTTGCGCCGGTTCCAACCGGTCCGGACCGGTTTTCGCCGGTCGTGACCGGTCCGGACCGGTTCTGAGCGGTCGTTACCGGTCCGGACCGGTTTGCGCCGGTTCCGACCGGTCCGGACAGGTTTGCGCCGGTCGTTACCGGTCCGGACCGGTCCGGACTGGTTCTGAGCGGTCGTTACCGGTCCGGACCGGTTTGCGCCGGTCCCGACCGGTCCGGACCGGTTTGCGCCGGTCGTTACCGGTCCGGACCGGTTCTGAGCGGTCGTTACCGGTCCGGACCGGTTTGCGCCGGTCGTGACCGGTCCGGACCGGTTTGCGCCGGTTCCGACCGGTCCGGACCGGTTTTCGCCGGTCGTGACCGGTCCGGACCGGTTTGCGCCGGTTCCGACCGGTCCGGACCGGTTTGCGCCAGTCGTTACCGGTCCGGACCGCTCCGGACCGGTTCTGAGCGGTCGTTACCGGTCCGGACCGGTTTGCGCCGGTCCCGACCGGTCCGGACCGGTTTGCGCCGGTTCCGACCCGTCCGGACCGGTTTGCGCCAGTCGTTACCGGTCCGGACCGCTCCGGTCCGGTTCTGAGCGGTCGTTACCGGTCTGGACCGGTTTGCGCCGGTTCCGACCGGTCCGGACCGGTTTGCGCCGGTTGTTACCGGTCCGGACCGGTCCGGTCCGGTTCTGACCAGTCGTTCCCGGTCCGGACCGGTTTGCGCCGGTTCCGACCGGTCCGGACCGGTTCTGAGCGGTCGTTCCCGGTCCGGACCGGTTTTCGCCGGTCGTGACCGGTCCGGACCGGTTCTGAGCGGTCGTTACCGGTCCGGACCGGTTTGCGCCGGTTCCGACCGGTCCGGATCGGTTTGCGCCGGTCGTTACCGGTCCGGAGCGGTCCGGACCGGTTCTGAGCGGTCGTTACCGGTCCGGACCGGTCTGCGCCGGTTCCGACCGGTCCGGACCGGTTTGCGCCGGTCGTGACCGGTCCGGACCGGTTTGCGCCGGTTCCGACCGGTCCGGACCGGTTCTGAGCGGTCGTTCCCGGTCCGGACCGGTTTGCGCCGGTCGTTACCGGTCCGGACCGGTCTGGACCGGTTCTGAGCGGTCGTTACCGGTCCGGACCGGTTTGCGCCAGTCGTTACCGGTCCGGACCGCTCCGGACCGGTTCTGAGCGGTCGTTCCCGGTCCGGACCGGTTTGCGCCGGTTCCGACCGGTCCGGACCGGTTTGCGCCGGTCGTTACCGGTCCGGACCAGTCCGGACCGGTTTGCGCCGGTCGTTACCGGTCCGGACCGGTCCGGACCGGTTCTCAGCGGTCGTTACCGGTCCGGACCGGTTTGCGCCGGTTCCGACCGGTCCGGACCCGTTTTCGCCGGTCGTGACTGGTCCGGACCGGTTTGCGCCGGTTCCGACCGGTCTGGACCGGTCTGGACCGGTTCTGAGCGGTCGTTACCGGTCCGGACCGGTTTGCGCCGGTCGTGACCGGTCTGGTCCGGTTCTGACCGGTCATTCCCGGTCTAGACCGGTTTGCGCCGGTTCCGACCGGTCCGGACCGGTTTTCGCCGGTCGTGACCGGTCCGGACCGGTTTGCGCCGGTCGTTACCGGTCCGGACCGGTCCGGACCGGTTCTCAGCGGTCGTTACCGGTCCGGACCGGTTTGCGCCGGTTCCGACCGGTCCGGACCCGTTTTCGCCGGTCGTGACTGGTCCGGACCGGTTTGCGCCGGTTCCGACCGGTCCGGACCGGTTTGCGCCGGTCGTGACCGGTCCGGACCGGTCCGGACCGGTTCTGAGCGGTCGTTACCGGTCCGGACCGGTTTGCGCCGGTCCCGACCGGTCCGGACCGGTTTGCGCCGGTCGTTACCGGTCCGGAGCGGTCCGGACCGGTTCTGAGCGGTCGTTACCGGTCCGGACCGGTCTGCGCCGGTTCCGACCGGTCCGGACCGGTTTGCGCCGGTCGTGACCGGTCCGGACTGGTTTGCGCCGGTCCCGACCGGTCCGGACCGGTTTGCGCCGGTTCCGACGGGACCGGACCGGTTTGTGCCGGTCGTTACCGGTCCGGACCAGTCCGGACCGGTTTGCGCCGGTCGTTACCGGTCCGGACCGGTCCGGACCGGTTCTGAGCGGTCGTTACCGGTCCGGACCGGTTTGCGCCGGTCCCGACCGGTCCGGACCGGTTTGCGCCGGTCGTTACCGGTCCGGACCGGTCTGGACCGGTTCTGAGCGGTCGTTACCGGTCCGGACCGGTTTGCGCCGGTCCCGACCGGTCCGTACCGTTTTGCGCCGGTCGTTACCGGTCCGGACCGGTCCGGACCAGTTTGCGCCGGTTCCGACCGGTCCGGACCGGTTTTCGCCGGTCGTGACCGGTCCGGACCGGTTCTGAGCGGTCGTTACCGGTCCGGACCGGTTTGCGCCGGTTCCGACCGGTCCGGACAGGTTTGCGCCGGTCGTTACCGGTCCGGACCGGTCCGGACCGGTTCTGAGCGGTCGTTACCGGTCCGGACCGGTTTGCGCCGGTCCCGACCGGTCCGGACCGGTTTGCGCCGGTCGTTACCGGTCCGGACCGGTTCTGAGCGGTCGTTACCGGTCCGGAGCGGTTTGCGCCGGTCGTGACCGGTCCGGACCGGTTTGCGCCGGTTCCGACCGGTCCGGACCGGTTTTCGCCGGTCGTGACCGGTCCGGACCGGTTTGCGCCGGTTCCGACCGGTCCGGACCGGTTTGCGCCAGTCGTTACCGGTCCGGACCGCTCCGGACCGGTTCTGAGCGGTCGTTACCGGTCCGGACCGGTTTGCGCCGGTCCCGACCGGTCCGGACCGGTTTGCGCCGGTTCCGACCCGTCCGGACCGGTTTGCGCCAGTCGTTACCGGTCCGGACCGCTCCGGTCCGGTTCTGAGCGGTCGTTACCGGTCTGGACCGGTTTGCGCCGGTTCCGACCGGTCCGGACCGGTTTGCGCCGGTTGTTACCGGTCCGGACCGGTCCGGTCCGGTTCTGACCAGTCGTTCCCGGTCCGGACCGGTTTGCGCCGGTTCCGACCGGTCCGGACCGGTTCTGAGCGGTCGTTCCCGGTCCGGACCGGTTTGCGCCGGTTCCGACCGGTCCGGACCGGTTTGCGCCGGTCGTGACCGGTCCGGACCGCTCCGGACCGGTTCTGAGCGGTCGTTCCCGGTCCGGACCGGTTTGCGCCGGTTCCGACCGGTCCGGACTGGTTTTCGCCGGTCGTGACCGGTCCTGACAGGTTTGCGCCGGTCGTTACCGGTCCGGACCGGTCCGGACCGGTTCTGAGCGGTCGTTACCGGTCCGGACCGGTTTGCGCCGGTCCCGACCGGTCCGGACCGGTTTGCGCCGGTCGTTACCGGTCCGGACCGGTCCGGACCGGTTCTGAGCGGTCGTTACCGGTCCGGACCGGTTTGCGCCGGTTCCGACCGGTCCGGACCGGTTTGCGCCGGTTCCGACCGGTCCGGACCAGTTTGCGCCGGTCGTTACCGGTCCGGACCGGTCCGGACCGGTTTGCGCCGGTTCCGACCGGTCCGGACCGGTTTGCGCCGGTTCCGACCGGTCCGGACCGGTTCTGAGCGGTCGTTACCGGTCCGGACCGGTTTGCGCCGGTTCCGACCGGTCCGGACCGGTTTGCGCCGGTTCCGACCGGTCCGGACCAGTTTGCGCCGGTCGTTACCGGTCCGGACCGGTCCGGACCGGTTCTGAGCGGTCGTTACCGGTCCGGACCGGTTTGCGCCGGTTCCGACCGGTCCGGACCAGTTTGCGCCGGTCGTTACCGGTCCGGACCTCTCCGGACCGGTTCTGAGCGGTCGTTCCCGGTCCGGACCGGTTTGCGGCGGACCCGACCGGACCGGACCGGTTTTGAGCGGTCGTTCGCGGTCCGGACCGGTTTGCGCCGGTCCCGACCGGTCCGGACCGGTTTGCGCCGGTCGTTACCGGTCCGGACCGGTCTGGACCGGTTCTGAGCGGTCGTTACCGGTCCGGACCGGTTTGCGCCGGTCCCGACCGGTCCGGACCGGTTTGCGCCGGTCGTTACCGGTCCGGACCGGTCCGGACCGGTTCTGAGCGGTCGATACCGGTCCGGACCGGTTTGCTCCGGTCCCGACCGGTCCGGACCGGTTTGCGCCGGTCGTTACCGGTCCGGACCGGTTTTCGCCGGTCGTGACCGGTCCGGACCGGTTCTGAGCGGTCGTTACCGCCCGGACCGGTTTGCGCCGGTTCCGACCGGTCCGGACCGGTTTTCGCCGGTCGTGACCGGTCCGGACCGGTTTGCGCCGGTCGTTACCGGTCCGGACCGGTCTGGACCGGTTCTGAGCGGTCGTTACCGGTCCGGACCGGTTTGCGCCGGTCCCGACCGGTCGGGACCGGTTTGCGCCGGTTCCGACCGGTCCGGACCGGTTTGCGCCGGTCGTTACCGGTCCGGACCGGTCCGGACCGGTTCTGAGCGGTCGTTACCGGTCCGGACCGGTTTGCGCCGGTCCCGACCGGTCCGGACCGGTTTGCGCCGGTCGTTACCGGTCCGGACCGGTCTGGACCGGTTCTGAGCGGTCGTTACCGGTCCGGACCGGTTTGCGCCGGTCCCGACCGGTCCGTACCGTTTTGCGCCGGTCGTTACCGGTCCGGACCGGTCCGGACCAGTTTGCGCCGGTTCCGACCGGTCCGGACCGGTTTTCGCCGGTCGTGACCGGTCCGGACCGGTTCTGAGCGGTCGTTACCGGTCCGGACCGGTCTGCGCCGGTTCCGACCGGTCCGGACCGGTTTTCGCCGGTCGTGACCGGTCCGGACCGGTTTGCGCCGGTCGTTACCGGTCCGGACCGGTCTGGACCGGTTCTGAGCGGTCGTTACCGGTCCGGACCGGTTTGCGCCAGTCGTTACCGGTCCGGACCGCTCCGGACCGGTTCTGAGCGGTCGTTCCCGGTCCGGACCGGTTTGCGCCGGTTCCGACCGGTCCGGACCGGTTTGCGCCGGTCGTTACCGGTCCGGACCAGTCCGGACCGGTTTGCGCCGGTCGTTACCGGTCCGGACCGGTCCGGACCGGTTCTGAGCGGTCGTTACCGGTCCGGACCGGTTTGCGCCGGTCCCGACCGGTCCGGACCGGTTTGCGCCGGTCGTTACCGGTCCGGACCGGTCTGGACCGGTTCTGAGCGGTCGTTACCGGTCCGGACCGGTTTGCGCCGGTCGTGACCGGTCTGGTCCGGTTCTGACCGGTCATTCCCGGTCTAGACCGGTTTGCGCCGGTTCCGACCGGTCCGGACCGGTTTTCGCCGGTCGTGACCGGTCCGGACCGGTTTGCGCCGGTCGTTACCGGTCCGGACCGGTCCGGACCGGTTCTCAGCGGTCGTTACCGGTCCGGACCGGTTTGCGCCGGTTCCGACCGGTCCGGACCCGTTTTCGCCGGTCGTGACTGGTCCGGACCGGTTTGCGCCGGTCGTTACCGGTCCGGACCGGTCCGGACCGGTTTGCGCCGGTCGTTACCGGTCCAGACCGGTCCGGACCGGTTCTGAGCGGTCGTTACCGGTCCGGACCGGTTTGCGCCGGTTCCGACCGGTCCGGACCGGTTTGCGCCGGTCGTGACCGGTCCGGACCGGTTTGCGCCGGTCGTTACCGGTCCGGACCGGTCCGGAACGGTTTGCGCCGGTCGTGACCGGTCCGGACCAGTTTGCGCCGGTCGTTAGCGGTCCGGACCGGTCCGGACCGGTTCTGAGCGGTCGTTACCGGTCCGGACCGGTTTGCGCCGGTCCCGACCGGTCCGGACCGGTTTGCGCCGGTCGTTACCGGTCCGGACCGGTCTGGACCGGTTCTGAGCGGTCGTTACCGGTCCGGACCGGTTTGCGCCGGTTCCGACCGGTCCGGACCGGTTTGCGCCGGTCGTGACCGGTCCGGACCGGTTTGCGCCGGTCGTTACCGGTCCGGACCGGTCCGGAACGGTTTGCGCCGGTCGTGACCGGTCCGGACCAGTTTGCGCCGGTCGTTAGCGGTCCGGACCGGTCCGGACCGGTTCTGAGCGGTCGTTACCGGTCCGGACCGGTTTGCGCCGGTCCCGACCGGTCCGGACCGGTTTGCGCCGGTCGTTACCGGTCCGGACCGGTCTGGACCGGTTCTGAGCGGTCGTTACCGGTCCGGACCGGTTTGCGCCGGTCCCGACCGGTCCGGACCGGTTTGCGCCGGTTCCGACCGGTCCGGACCGGTTTGCGCCGGTCGTGACCGGTCTGGTCCGGTTCTGACCGGTCGTTCCGGGTCTAGACCGGTTTGCGCCGGTTCCGACCGGTCCGGACCGGTTTGCGCCGGTCGTGACCGGTCTGGTCCGGTTCTGAGCGGTCGTTACCGGTCCGGACCGGTTTGCGCCGGTCCCGACCGGTCCGGACCGGTTTGCGCCGGTCGTTACTGGTTCGGACCGGTTTGCGCCGGTCGTGACCGGTCTGGTCCGGTTCTGACCGGTCGTTCCCGGTCTAGACTGGTTTGCGCCGGTTCCGACCGGTCCGGACCGGTTTGCGCCGGTCGTTACCGGTCCGGACCGCTCCGGTCCGGTTCTGAGCGGTCGTTACCGGTCCGGACCGGTTTGCGCCGGTTCCGACCAGTCCGGACCGGTTTGCGCCGGTCGTTACCGGTCCGGACCGGTCCGGACCGGTTCTGAGCGGTCGTTCCCGGTCCGGACCGGTTTGCGCCGGTTCCGACCGGTCCGGACTGGTTTGCGCCGGTTCCGACCGGTCCGGACCGGTTTGCGCCGGTTCCGACCGGTCCGGACCAGTTTGCGCCGGTCGTTACCGGTCCGGACCGCTCCGGTCCGGTTCTGAGCGGTCGTTACCGGTCCGGACCGGTTTGCGCCGGTTCCGAACGGTCCGGACCGGTTTGCGCCGGTCGTTACCGGTCCGGACCGGTCCGGACCGGTTCTCAGCGGTCGTTACCGGTCCGGACCGGTTTGCGCCGGTTCCGACCGGTCCGGACCCGTTTTCGCCGGTCGTGACTGGTCCGGACCGGTTTGCGCCGGTCGTTACCGGTCCGGACCGGTCCGGACCGGTTTGCGCCGGTCGTTACCGGTCCAGACCGGTCCGGACCGGTTCTGAGCGGTCGTTACCGGTCCGGACCGGTTTGCGCCGGTTCCGACCGGTCCGGACCGGTTTGCGCCGGTCGTGACCGGTCCGGACCGGTTTGCGCCGGTCGTTACCGGTCCGGACCGGTCCGGAACGGTTTGCGCCGGTCGTGACCGGTCCGGACCAGTTTGCGCCGGTCGTTAGCGGTCCGGACCGGTCCGGACCGGTTCTGAGCGGTCGTTACCGGTCCGGACCGGTTTGCGCCGGTCCCGACCGGTCCGGACCGGTTTGCGCCGGTCGTTACCGGTCCGGACCGGTCTGGACCGGTTCTGAGCGGTCGTTACCGGTCCGGACCGGTTTGCGCCGGTTCCGACCGGTCCGGACCGGTTTGCGCCGGTCGTGACCGGTCCGGACCGGTTTGCGCCGGTCGTTACCGGTCCGGACCGGTCCGGAACGGTTTGCGCCGGTCGTGACCGGTCCGGACCAGTTTGCGCCGGTCGTTAGCGGTCCGGACCGGTCCGGACCGGTTCTGAGCGGTCGTTACCGGTCCGGACCGGTTTGCGCCGGTCCCGACCGGTCCGGACCGGTTTGCGCCGGTCGTTACCGGTCCGGACCGGTCTGGACCGGTTCTGAGCGGTCGTTACCGGTCCGGACCGGTTTGCGCCGGTCCCGACCGGTCCGGACCGGTTTGCGCCGGTTCCGACCGGTCCGGACCGGTTTGCGCCGGTCGTGACCGGTCTGGTCCGGTTCTGACCGGTCGTTCCGGGTCTAGACCGGTTTGCGCCGGTTCCGACCGGTCCGGACCGGTTTGCGCCGGTCGTGACCGGTCTGGTCCGGTTCTGAGCGGTCGTTACCGGTCCGGACCGGTTTGCGCCGGTCCCGACCGGTCCGGACCGGTTTGCGCCGGTCGTTACTGGTTCGGACCGGTTTGCGCCGGTCGTGACCGGTCTGGTCCGGTTCTGACCGGTCGTTCCCGGTCTAGACTGGTTTGCGCCGGTTCCGACCGGTCCGGACCGGTTTGCGCCGGTCGTTACCGGTCCGGACCGCTCCGGTCCGGTTCTGAGCGGTCGTTACCGGTCCGGACCAGTTTGCGCCGGTTCCGAACGGTCCGGACCGGTTTGCGCCGGTCGTTACCGGTCCGGACCGGTCCGGACCGGTTCTGAGCGGTCGTTACCGGTCCGGACCGGTTTGCGCCGGTTCCGACCAGTCCGGACCGGTTTGCGCCGGTCGTTACCGGTCCGGACCGGTCCGGACCGGTTCTGAGCGGTCGTTCCCGGTCCGGACCGGTTTGCGCCGGTTCCGACCGGTCCGGACTGGTTTGCGCCGGTTCCGACCGGTCCGGACCGGTTTGCGCCGGTTCCGACCGGTCCGGACCAGTTTGCGCCGGTCGTTACCGGTCCGGACCGGTCCGGACCGGTTTGCGCCGGTCGTTACCGGTCCGGACCGGTCCGGACCGGTTCTGAGCGGTCGTTCCCGGTCCGGACCGGTTTGCGCCGGTCGTGACCGGTCTGGACCGGTTTGCGCCGGTTCCGACCGGTCCGGACCGGTTTGCGTCGGTTCCGACCCGTCTGGACCGGTTTGCGCCGGTCGTTACCGGTCCGGACCGGTTTGCGCCGGTCGTTACCGGTCCGGACCGGTCCGGACCGGTTCTGAGCGGTCGTTACCGGTCCGGACCGGTTTGCGCCGGTTCCGACCAGTCCGGACCGGTTTGCGCCGGTCGTTACCGGTCCGGACCGGTCCGGACCGGTTCTGAGCGGTCGTTACCGGTCCGGACCGGTTTGTGCCGGTCCCGACCGGTCCGGACCGGTTTGCGCCGGTTCCGACCGGTCCGGACCGGTTTGCGCCGGTCGTTCCCGGTCCGGACCGGTTTTCGCCGGTCCCGACCGGTCCGGACCGGTTTGCGCCGGTCGTTACCGGTCCGGACCGGTCCGGACCGGCTCTGAGCGGTCGTTACCGGTCCGGACCGGTTTGCGCCGGTTCCGACCGGTCCGGACCGGTTTGCGCCGGTCGTTACCGGTCCGGACCAGTCCGGACCGGTTCTGAGCGGTCGTTACCGGTCCGGACCGGTTTGTGCCGGTCCCGACCGGTCCGGACCGGTTTGCGCCGGTTCCGACCGGTCCGGACCGGTTTGCGCCGGTCGTTCCCGGTCCGGACCGGTTTGCGCCGGTCCCGACCGGACCGGACCAGTTTGCGCCGGTTCCGACCGGTGCGGACCGGATTGCGCCGGTCGTTACCGGTCCGGACCGGTTCTGAGTGGTCGTTACCGGTCCGGACCGGTTTGCGCCGGTCGTTACTGGTCTGGACCGGTCCGGACCGGTTCTGAGCGGTCGTTACCGGTCCGGACCGGTTTGCGACGGTTCCGACCGGTCCGGACCAGTTTGCGCCGGTCGTTACCGGTCCGGACCGGTCCGGACCGGTTTGCGCCGGTCGTTACCGGTCCGGACTGGTCCGGACCGGTTCTGAGCGGTCGTTACCGGTCCGGACCGGTTTGCGCCGGTTCCGACCGGTCCGGACCGGTTTGCGCCGGTTCCGACCGGTCCGGACCAGTTTGCGCCGGTCGTTACCGGTCCGGACCGGTCCGGACCGGTTCTGAGCGGTCGTTACCGGTCCGGACCGGTTTGCGCCGGTTCCGACCGGTCCGGACCAGTTTGCGCCGGTCGTTACCGGTCCGGACCTCTCCGGACCGGTTCTGAGCGGTCGTTCCCGGTCCGGACCGGTTTGCGGCGGACCCGACCGGACCGGACCGGTTTTGAGCGGTCGTTCGCGGTCCGGACCGGTTTGCGCCGGTCCCGACCGGTCCGGACCGGTTTGCGCCGGTCGTTACCGGTCCGGACCGGTCTGGACCGGTTCTGAGCGGTCGTTACCGGTCCGGACCGGTTTGCGCCGGTCCCGACCGGTCCGGACCGGTTTGCGCCGGTCGTTACCGGTCCGGACCGGTCCGGACCGGTTCTGAGCGGTCGTTACCGGTCCGGACCGGTTTGCTCCGGTCCCGACCGGTCCGGACCGGTTTGCGCCGGTCGTTACCGGTCCGGACCGGTTTTCGCCGGTCGTGACCGGTCCGGACCGGTTCTGAGCGGTCGTTACCGCCCGGACCGGTTTGCGCCGGTTCCGACCGGTCCGGACCGGTTTTCGCCGGTCGTGACCGGTCCGGACCGGTTTGCGCCGGTCGTTACCGGTCCGGACCGGTCTGGACCGGTTCTGAGCGGTCGTTACCGGTCCGGACCGGTTTGCGCCGGTCCCGACCGGTCGGGACCGGTTTGCGCCGGTTCCGACCGGTCCGGACCGGTTTGCGCCGGTCGTTACCGGTCCGGACCAGTCCGGACCGGTTTGCGCCGGTCGTTACCGGTCCGGACCGGTCCGGACCGGTTCTGAGCGGTCGTTACCGGTCCGGACCGGTTTGCGCCGGTCCCGACCGGTCCGGACCGGTTTGCGCCGGTCGTTACCGGTCCGGACCGGTCTGGACCGGTTCTGAGCGGTCGTTACCGGTCCGGACCGGTTTGCGCCGGTCCCGACCGGTCCGTACCGTTTTGCGCCGGTCGTTACCGGTCCGGACCGGTCCGGACCAGTTTGCGCCGGTTCCGACCGGTCCGGACAGGTTTGCGCCGGTCGTTACCGGTCCGGACCGGTCCGGACCGGTTCTGAGCGGTCGTTACCGGTCCGGACCGGTTTGCGCCGGTCCCGACCGGTCCGGACCGGTTTGCGCCGGTCGTTACCGGTCCGGACCGGTTCTGAGCGGTCGTTACCGGTCCGGACCGGTTTGCGCCGGTCGTGACCGGTCCGGACCGGTTTGCGCCGGTTCCGACCGGTCCGGACCGGTTTTCGCCGGTCGTGACCGGTCCGGACCGGTTTGCGCCGGTTCCGACCGGTCCGGACCGGTTTGCGCCAGTCGTTACCGGTCCGGACCGCTCCGGACCGGTTCTGAGCGGTCGTTACCGGTCCGGACCGGTTTGCGCCGGTCCCGACCGGTCCGGACCGGTTTGCGCCGGTTCCGACCCGTCCGGACCGGTTTGCGCCAGTCGTTACCGGTCCGGACCGCTCCGGTCCGGTTCTGAGCGGTCGTTACCGGTCTGGACCGGTTTGCGCCGGTTCCGACCGGTCCGGACCGGTTTGCGCCGGTTGTTACCGGTCCGGACCGGTCCGGTCCGGTTCTGACCAGTCGTTCCCGGTCCGGACCGGTTTGCGCCGGTTCCGACCGGTCCGGACCGGTTCTGAGCGGTCGTTCCCGGTCCGGACCGGTTTGCGCCGGTTCCGACCGGTCCGGACCGGTTTGCGCCGGTCGTGACCGGTCCGGACCGCTCCGGACCGGTTCTGAGCGGTCGTTCCCGGTCCGGACCGGTTTGCGCCGGTTCCGACCGGTCCGGACTGGTTTTCGCCGGTCGTGACCGGTCCTGACAGGTTTGCGCCGGTCGTTACCGGTCCGGACCGGTCCGGACCGGTTCTGAGCGGTCGTTACCGGTCCGGACCGGTTTGCGCCGGTCCCGACCGGTCCGGACCGGTTTGCGCCGGTCGTTACCGGTCCGGACCGGTCCGGACCGGTTCTGAGCGGTCGTTACCGGTCCGGACCGGTTTGCGCCGGTTCCGACCGGTCCGGACCGGTTTGCGCCGGTTCCGACCGGTCCGGACCAGTTTGCGCCGGTCGTTACCGGTCCGGACCGGTCCGGACCGGTTTGCGCCGGTTCCGACCGGTCCGGACCGGTTTTGCGCCGGTTCCGACCGGTCCGGACCGGTTCTGAGCGGTCGTTACCGGTCCGGACCGGTTTGCGCCGGTTCCGACCGGTCCGGACCGGTTTGCGCCGGTTCCGACCGGTCCGGACCAGTTTGCGCCGGTCGTTACCGGTCCGGACCGGTCCGGACCGGTTCTGAGCGGTCGTTACCGGTCCGGACCGGTTTGCGCCGGTTCCGACCGGTCCGGACCAGTTTGCGCCGGTCGTTACCGGTCCGGACCTCTCCGGACCGGTTCTGAGCGGTCGTTCCCGGTCCGGACCGGTTTGCGGCGGACCCGACCGGACCGGACCGGTTTTGAGCGGTCGTTCGCGGTCCGGACCGGTTTGCGCCGGTCCCGACCGGTCCGGACCGGTTTGCGCCGGTCGTTACCGGTCCGGACCGGTCTGGACCGGTTCTGAGCGGTCGTTACCGGTCCGGACCGGTTTGCGCCGGTCCCGACCGGTCCGGACCGGTTTGCGCCGGTCGTTACCGGTCCGGACCGGTCCGGACCGGTTCTGAGCGGTCGATACCGGTCCGGACCGGTTTGCTCCGGTCCCGACCGGTCCGGACCGGTTTGCGCCGGTCGTTACCGGTCCGGACCGGTTTTCGCCGGTCGTGACCGGTCCGGACCGGTTCTGAGCGGTCGTTACCGCCCGGACCGGTTTGCGCCGGTTCCGACCGGTCCGGACCGGTTTTCGCCGGTCGTGACCGGTCCGGACCGGTTTGCGCCGGTCGTTACCGGTCCGGACCGGTCTGGACCGGTTCTGAGCGGTCGTTACCGGTCCGGACCGGTTTGCGCCGGTCCCGACCGGTCGGGACCGGTTTGCGCCGGTTCCGACCGGTCCGGACCGGTTTGCGCCGGTCGTTACCGGTCCGGACCGGTCCGGACCGGTTCTGAGCGGTCGTTACCGGTCCGGACCGGTTTGCGCCGGTCCCGACCGGTCCGGACCGGTTTGCGCCGGTCGTTACCGGTCCGGACCGGTCTGGACCGGTTCTGAGCGGTCGTTACCGGTCCGGACCGGTTTGCGCCGGTCCCGACCGGTCCGTACCGTTTTGCGCCGGTCGTTACCGGTCCGGACCGGTCCGGACCAGTTTGCGCCGGTTCCGACCGGTCCGGACCGGTTTTCGCCGGTCGTGACCGGTCCGGACCGGTTCTGAGCGGTCGTTACCGGTCCGGACCGGTCTGCGCCGGTTCCGACCGGTCCGGACCGGTTTTCGCCGGTCGTGACCGGTCCGGACCGGTTTGCGCCGGTCGTTACCGGTCCGGACCGGTCTGGACCGGTTCTGAGCGGTCGTTACCGGTCCGGACCGGTTTGCGCCAGTCGTTACCGGTCCGGACCGCTCCGGACCGGTTCTGAGCGGTCGTTCCCGGTCCGGACCGGTTTGCGCCGGTTCCGACCGGTCCGGACCGGTTTGCGCCGGTCGTTACCGGTCCGGGACCAGTCCGGACCGGTTTGCGCCGGTCGTTACCGGTCCGGACCGGTCCGGACCGGTTCTGAGCGGTCGTTACCGGTCCGGACCGGTTTGCGCCGGTCCCGACCGGTCCGGACCGGTTTGCGCCGGTCGTTACCGGTCCGGACCGGTCTGGACCGGTTCTGAGCGGTCGTTACCGGTCCGGACCGGTTTGCGCCGGTCGTGACCGGTCTGGTCCGGTTCTGACCGGTCATTCCCGGTCTAGACCGGTTTGCGCCGGTTCCGACCGGTCCGGACCGGTTTTCGCCGGTCGTGACCGGTCCGGACCGGTTTGCGCCGGTCGTTACCGGTCCGGACCGGTCCGGACCGGTTCTCAGCGGTCGTTACCGGTCCGGACCGGTTTGCGCCGGTTCCGACCGGTCCGGACCCCGTTTTCGCCGGTCGTGACTGGTCCGGACCGGTTTGCGCCGGTCGTTACCGGTCCGGACCGGTCCGGACCGGTTTTGCGCCGGTCGTTACCGGTCCAGACCGGTCCGGACCGGTTCTGAGCGGTCGTTACCGGTCCGGACCGGTTTGCGCCGGTTCCGACCGGTCCGGACCGGTTTGCGCCGGTCGTGACCGGTCCGGACCGGTTTGCGCCGGTCGTTACCGGTCCGGACCGGTCCGGAACGGTTTGCGCCGGTCGTGACCGGTCCGGACCAGTTTGCGGCCGGTCGTTAGCGGTCCGGACCGGTCCGGACCGGTTCTGAGCGGTCGTTACCGGTCCGGACCGGTTTGCGCCGGTCCCGACCGGTCCGGACCGGTTTGCGCCGGTCGTTACCGGTCCGGACCGGTCTGGACCGGTTCTGAGCGGTCGTTACCGGTCCGGACCGGTTTGCGCCGGTTCCGACCGGTCCGGACCGGTTTGCGCCGGTCGTGACCGGTCCGGACCGGTTTGCGCCGGTCGTTACCGGTCCGGACCGGTCCGGAACGGTTTGCGCCGGTCGTGACCGGTCCGGACCAGTTTGCGCCGGTCGTTAGCGGTCCGGACCGGTCCGGACCGGTTCTGAGCGGTCGTTACCGTCCGGACCGGTTTGCGCCGGTCCCGACCGGTCCGGACCGGTTTGCGCCGGTCGTTACCGGTCCGGACCGGTCTGGACCGGTTCTGAGCGGTCGTTACCGGTCCGGACCGGTTTGCGCCGTCCCGACCGGTCCGGACCGGTTTGCGCCGGTTCCGACCGGTCCGGACCGGTTTGCGCCGGTCGTGACCGGTCTGGTCCGGTTCTGACCGGTCGTTCCGGGTCTAGACCGGTTTGCGCCGGTTCCGACCGGTCCGGACCGGTTTGCGCCGGTCGTGACCGGTCTGGTCCGGTTCTGAGCGGTCGTTACCGGTCCGGACCGGTTTGCGCGGTCCCGACCGGTCCGGACCGGTTTGCGCCGGTCGTTACTGGTTCGGACCGGTTTGCGCCGGTCGTGACCGGTCTGGTCCGGTTCTGACCGGTCGTTCCCGGTCTAGACTGGTTTGCGCCGGTTCCGACCGGTCCGGACCGGTTTGCGCCGGTCGTTACCGGTCCGGACCGCTCCGGTCCGGTTCTGAGCGGTCGTTACCGGTCCGGACCAGTTTGCGCCGGTTCCGAACGGTCCGGACCGGTTTGCGCCGGTCGTTACCGGTCCGGACCGGTCCGGACCGGTTCTGAGCGGTCGTTACCGGTCCGGACCGGTTTGCGCCGGTTCCGACCAGTCCGGACCGGTTTGCGCCGGTCGTTACCGGTCCGGACCGGTCCGGACCGGTTCTGAGCGGTCGTTCCCGGTCCGGACCGGTTTGCGCCGGTTCCGACCGGTCCGGACTGGTTTGCGCCGGTTCCGACCGGTCCGGACCGGTTTGCGCCGGTTCCGACCGGTCCGGACCAGTTTGCGCCGGTCGTTACCGGTCCGGACCGCTCCGGTCCGGTTCTGAGCGGTCGTTACCGGTCCGGACCGGTTTGCGCCGGTTCCGAACGGTCCGGACCGGTTTGCGCCGGTCGTTACCGGTCCGGACCGGTCCGGACCGGTTCTCAGCGGTCGTTACCGGTCCGGACCGGTTTGCGCCGGTTCCGACCGGTCCGGACCCGTTTTCGC